>NW_022631109.1:4214585-4352006 GCF_010015895.1 Lontra canadensis | reverse complement strand
CTGGGTCTCTAACATGGATCTACACAGGCAAGTGCTGGAGCTGGGTCTCTAATGCAGGTCTACACAGGCAAGTGCTGGACCTGGGTCTCTAACGCGGATCTACACTGGCAAGTGCTGGACCTGGGTCTCTAATGCGGATCTACACTCGCAAGTGCTGGAGCTGGGTCTCTAACACACATCTACTCAGGCAAGAGAGCCTTTGTGCTTTCCCTCACACTACCGTAACTCACGGGTAACGACCTTCCCTCCTGCTGGCAGTCCTGTGAGACTCAGGAGGTGGGTGTCCGAGGGGATCCCCGGGAAAGGCTGGGGCGTCTCTGCAGAGGGGTACTGAGTGAGCACAGTGACTTCCCTCTCCTCCAAGCATAGGGTCAAGGTGGTGGCAGACAAAGTCAGTCTCTCCAAGGTCTTACTCTTGGCAGTCCTTCTGCCTATAAACATGGACGGATTCTTCCAGTTTCCAGTCATCATGCCTGTGGACTCTGGCCAGCCAAGGCCAGCCGTGCCCAGCACAGGGACCAGTGAGTTTGTATTAAAGAAGAGCCACGGTTCTTGGCAGAGGACAGCGGCTCCACAGCCCACTGGAGAGCACTGAGGACAATGTCTGCTCTGTAACTAGATCTGCCAACAGGGCTGGGCCACAGGCAAGAGGCCACTGGGGTGCAGGCCAGCTGACTTGCTGACAGCTGCCCCTGGCTAACCCAGACCTAGTGAGTGCTTCCTTCTCTCCACACAGCCTGCACCGGAGAAGTCGTGGGCCACGGTGTGGTAAAGGTCCCTAACTCCCCGGCCAGGTACTAACAGTAGTTCCCTACTTTCTTCTCACACAGGGGCTCCGGGTTGGGCCGCAGGCTGGGGCAGGTGGTGAGGCTGGCCGCTTGCCAGTGGCTCACCTGAGCTGTCCTGTCAGCGGTCCAGTCAGTCAATGCTCCCCGGGGTTGGTTTTCTAATCTAGTACGAGTGGACTAAGAACCACTGTCTTCCTCTGAAGTGCTGGAAGCGTCTGCGGGAGAGGGACTCCCGGTTTTCTGTTTTCCTTGTAAACATATCCAATTACATAAAGTAACCTGGAGCCCTGGGGACAAATGCTAGGGAAACTGGGAAGGAGATGGATGTGGCCCGGCACCAGGTTACAGGCTTTCCGATGTTATTACCGCAATCATCTCCAGGACAAAACACAGTGTTTGGTACAAAGATGCTCAATAGGGATTTGTTAAACCCATGAATGGACACTGTAATTTGATAGGTATTAATATACCTATTTTAGGAGACGAAAAGACTGGAATTCAGGTTAAGGCAAATCAGTTTTGTTAAGTCAGACAGCTACTAAGTGGCAAACCCATAATTTGAACAAAGATGGGCCTGAATCAAAATACAATGTTCTTTCTTCAGATCACTGCTGTCTGCCATATTGCCTTAACTTGGTGAAATGACTGGTCAAAATGGACAGTTACAAAGACTTTTGCTTTTCTGGTTCTTAAAGAATTAACAGCAGATCCTGGAAATGGATGCTGGGCAGTAAAAGCTATGCTCCTACACAACCGAGATTTCTGCTCCGAGACCCCAAATATAAGAATAAATAAGCTTATTAAACCATAAAACCTAACACAAGGTCATAACTTGCAGAGTGGTTAACTTCTTTTGCTGTTTTGTGCAAACTGTGAATTCTGCAAAGGAAACTATTAAAAAAAAAAACCCAAAACCCAACAAATGAACAATTCTACAGTTGTAACTCCATCTCTTGGTCTACCCAGGATGGCTTAAATCATGCCTTCCTCCCTCCCGACCTAAGTGCCTCATTTAATAATTTAGTGATTCAATCTTTAATCCAAATAGTTTTGCTCCCAGTTTCTGATTTCAAGATTGATTTCTTCTGTTCCCTATCGAATTTCTCAAAAGGGTACTCTACATTCACTAACTCCACTTCCCTAAACAGACTCACACGCCATAACCCTTAAGCCCCATCACTTTATGGCATTATTTTTTTTCAAAGTCACCACTAAGCATTTAACTCAAAGCCCTTTCCCAGGCTGCATGTTGCGTGCTCCTCCCTTGCTTCTGTGCACCATAGACACTGCTTCTCTCCTGCCTTCTCTTCAGTTACTCTTTCTGTCTCCTAAATGTCAGTTTCTCAAGATTCTGCCCTTGCCTTTTCTCTAGTCAATGGCCATCTCTGGGCAGATGTCTTTCCAGTATCTACCCTTGTTTTCATCATCTTCCTGAAGCTCTAGCTGTACGTTTCCAGGTACTTGCTCTCTATCTGTATCTGCACACACAGAAGGCAAGACCCCCCGATCTTCCCCCCCTTACTGCTCTCTGACCCACAATTCGAATCTCTGCCTGCCTCATGACTTACACTGCTGAAGGTGCCACCATCCACACTCGTCCACACTCCCTCCTCGTGAACCGCAGTCTCCTCCTAACTGTATCATTCACACCGCGGACGGCACTACCATTTCTTCCTAACTTGAGATCTAAGCTCCCTCTGTCAATTCCTTCCCTATAACCTCTAGTTCTAGCATATCTTCCTTTGGGGAAAAACACAAACCCATGTCTCGTAATTTAATCCATCCCTTCCTCTCCACACTCAACTTAGTTCAAGCTTTCCAAATGTGCTTTCTTCATTTTCTTCACCTTCATTCCATTCTGGGCACTACTTCCAAAAGAATCTCAAAACAATACTTAGACCACGCTGCCCTGTTCAAACACCTTCAGGGGCATATTGGAGCCTGAAGAACAAGTTCAGACTCCTTCACTGGGCACTCCTTTAGGGCCTGGCAGCATCAGGCCAGAGTTCTACACTCTAGCCAGCCCGGACCCGAACTGCTTGCCAGATACGCCTTCACCCTGCTGACTGAAACCTTTGGCCACCCGGTCTCCCCTGCCTGGGATTGCCTCTTTTTGCTCAGTAATCCTAGTGATCTCTGAAGGCTGACAGGTGTCACCTTTTACAAAATTATTCCTAGTAATCAACCTAGCAAGAAGTCACTTCTCTTTCCTCTCATCACTGGTAACACCCTGAGTCTCCCGCACGGCGCTTATCACGTGAAGCTTTAGACTGTTACGCACATGTGTGTGCATGCATTCATATTTACTGTGGTTAATTATAAACTCTGAGAGCATCTGATTCAAGCCTCACAACGTCTGGACAGTCGCCTATTCTATTTTCAAAAGTCTATTTCCAAGAGAAGCCCTCACATCCCTCTCAGTTACTTTCTGCAGTGTTTAACAATAATTCTATCTAACTTACATCTCTCTCGCTGCATGTTAAGTCTCTTTATATTTGTTATCTCAGGGGTGCTAGAGGAGTTGTTTAGCCTTAGCATGAACGGCAAGGCCATCATCAGGCCAACCTTTCACCCTAAATTCCTATCTTACACCTTAGAACCTCACCATTTTAACTCAGCCTAATCAATTACCCAAACATAAAGAATGGAGGTAGGTTTAATAATAATTTCATGTAGTCCAATATAACTATAATCGGGGTCTCTTCTAGATGAGCTATGACAGTTAATATCACTGCCCTTGACTGTGTAATTCCTATGATACCGTGACAGATAGTTCCCAAATCACATATTATTTTGCATTGACAGCTGATAAAAGTCACGTCTTTTGGGTAAGATATTTATATATGAAAGAGTACAGGATTCTTTAGAGGGTAAGAATAAGAAATAAGAAGGAAGAAACACTCATAGAAGAATCTAGACCAAGTGAAACAACTTTTTGTACAAGAAAATCCTCCAGGCTTTAAGGACTTGAACGTGACTGAGACCCCAGAAATGGATGCTCCAAGAAGATCGAATAAGCCTGTGGAAACCTGACTCAGTATCTTATTCTGTAAGGACCACTCTAACACTCTCTGAGTGCTTGACAACAGTGCCACTGGATGTACGAGCTTGCTGTCTCATGTAAGGAGCTGCCTTCTGGGAGAATTAGGTTTGATTAGGGAGATGCCAAGCTTGGGGACCTTTGGGTTACAAGAGGGAAGGATGAGGCCTACTCCAAGATTAAAACAGTCCTGCGGGAAGACATACACCTCCCATTTGTTTTACGCTCACTTACAGGGTTCAGTATCACATTCCACACAAAGTGTGCTTGTTGAGTAACCGACCAAATTGAAATAATAGGAGTATCTCAGGGCTGCCTTGCTCCTCTCTCTCTCTCTCTAATGGAAAGAGCTCTGCTTTCAATTCTGTTCTTGGTAGGTGTTTTGGTCAGCAAAGGTAAATTGTCTCTGGGTCTGGTTTAATTCTTCCTAATCAAACCTTTACTGTCACATGGAGGTACTATCCTGCAAAACAATCTAGTACTTTCTTGGAATTAACTAGCTTCCAGTCAAATGACTGTGGACGTTAACGGCTTCATCCACATGGAGAACCCAACTCCTGGAGCTTAAGGCCAGCTATATTTTTAAGACCCTTCCAGCCATTACAAATTGAGTGAGGAGCATTCCAAATTAATTCTTTGGGTGACCTGGGCTTGAACTAACCCAATTCCCACAGTGCCAAAGGAGGGGACTATGGCTACCAGCTGCCGTCCTTACATCTCCAGCAAGTCCCATAAACAGGCCCAAAGCAGGAAGTGGGGATCAGAGGCTAGGGCAGACTTCTGGTTAGAGGCTCACTCACCTCTCCACCATGTGCGTCTGGTCAAGTGAAAGCCCGTCAATGGCTGTGCACTCAGGACACTTGAATTTCTTTCGTGGAGTTACCTGCCAGGGAAGGACACAAAGACACCTGGTTGTTAGTGCCAAGGACAAGAAAATCATGCTTGTGACACCACCATGCGTGCTTCTGCTCTGTAAGCCGAGCTGCCTCCTCCCTCCACATGCACACACACGCCCGTCGTGGGCACGCGCACACACGCACGCACGCACACACACACACACACACCTCACCGTTCTTCCATTCAATTCTGTCTGGCTTGGCCAACAGCAGAACTCACAAGGGCCCAATAAAAAAGGCTTGGAGGGCTTTTGCCTTCTGTAACTGGAAAGAAGTGGTGATGACAAGCTCCTTAATTCCTGTTTAATGACTGTTTTCTCACTGCCAAGGTCCTTGTATAAACACCATTTGTTCTTGCAGCCATAAGGGCGATGAAATACAGCTTCCCATAACTTTCACCGTAACCTTAGTTCCAACAGGCACTCATTCTCCTTCTTCCAGCTAAAGGCAAGCGCTATGAGCAGCACCATGCTCTTGAAGATGCCAGGTTATTTTGCAATTCCCTCCGATCAGGGAAAAAACCCAATGGTCCCCCTCACCATTTGAATTCTTTTCCCTGCCTTTCCCTCCTGCACTCCCGCACCTTCAACGGCTAATGATTTTCTTAGCAAACCCAGGGAGACTATTATCCTAACCTAGTGAAGCTAAGTAAACAGTAGTGAGACGGGGGTTGGGGGAAGGAGAGCAGCACACAGATGGTGGAATGATTTCACAGAGTAAGTAGGCACAGCTAAAAATATCTTGAAGCACATCAAAAAGCAATTTTGGAGATAAGAGGGGTTCCTTTAAAATTAGTTTTGTGATTTACATGCTTCTTCTTGCGGTGAGTGCTGACGGTGTCAGAGGGCTGGGGGAGGGGGAGGCCCGGACCAGGGTCACAGAGCACAGATGGGGACTCTTCCTCTTTCCTCAGTCACTTTGGTTTAATCCAACTTCTCCCATCAACTCATAGCATGAACAATCACCGGGGATGCCATACCACACTTCTAGTGTAAGCTTCCAGTATGGGAAGACTCCAGTACAGGAATCTGGCCTAGAAGCATTGCTTATTTTTCTATGGAATTCTAATCCAGAAGGAAACAAGGTCACGACAATTCCACTCATAAAAAAGATGTAAACTCTCTTTGTATCTGGCAATCTGGATTGAGCAAAATCTATGTTTCAGGAATAGATAGAGATAGAGATAGATACAGAGATCTATAGATACAGAGATCCCCGTGTGATTCTTACGTACTCTCAGCTTTTAATTTGTTATGGGAAAGGTAGTTTCAAAAAAACTGGCAACTGGTATTTAAGAATAGTATTTAGAAAAACTACAGTTGTAACTGGACAAGGTGTATTATCTTCTCAATGTCTTTAAAAATAAAACCCAGCCACCTTAAGAGAGCTGTAAGTTGCATTCTTTAACTAACAGATCTAGATTCCAAATCAGATTTGAGAATACAATTGAAGGTTTTTAAAAACATGATTGGTAGGCTGACCATCCCAGCCTTTATTTCTAATACTGGATATTAAAAATTGTAACAAGAAACCATAAAGGCACCTGGGGGGCTCAATTGGTTAAGCGACTGCCTTCGGTTCAGGTCATGACCCTGGAGTCCTGGGATCGAGCCCTGCCTCGGGCTCCCTGCTCACGGGGAGCCAGCTTCTCCTTCTCCTACTCCCCCTGCTTGTGTACCCTCTCTGCTGTCTCTCTCTGTCAAATAAATGAATAAATAATATAAAAAAAATAAAGAAACCACATAAAAAAAAGAAAACATGTTTAAATTTTCAAAGCCTAGCTTTAATGTTATAATGTGATTACATCAATCGCAGAATCTGAAAGCTAGAAGGAACTTGAAGTTCACATAATCCAAAGCTTCATTTACATTTATGAGAACGTCTCAGGCTCAGGAAACAAAAACTTACGCGAGATCACGCAGTTGGTGGCAGAGCTGGACTGGGATGCCTTACCTTGATGACAGCTTTCCCTGTGACGTTAGCCACCAGGAAATTCATGGCAATGTCTTCACAGTTCATATGAGCGTCCACCCAGTTCTTGATGTCGCCAGGCATTTTGTAGGTATACAGGTAATTAAAATACTGTCAGGTGAGACAAAAAGAAGAAAGAGTGAAACACCGGTGCCCCATGGTTAACAATCAAAGGACAATTTAATCACGGCATGGGGACAAGCTTTCTGTTGTAAGATTAATTACAAGGCTGTAAGAAGTATTAGAATGCTTTTGGTCAGATGACCAAGAATCTTTCACACTGTCATTCTTTTAAAAATCACCTATTGTAAGCAGAGGAGAGACAGAGAGTAAAGCCCTTGTAGGATGCAGGCCTTTTGGACTCATATATCATATATTTAATAAATAAAATATCAGTCAGAGACACACTACACACTGATCTCTACTCGGTTCTTCTTCTGGAGCCACAATCCTGGGCTCTACGCTCTGCCCACAGACTGCAAACAGAGAGAACCTCCCAGTGCACTGACCTGCAAAGGTGTGCGCTTTTTTTTTTTTTAAAGATTTTATTTATTTATTTGAGGTAGGCAGAGAGGCAGGCAGAGAGAGAGAGGAGGAAGCAGGCTCCCCGCTGAGCAGAGAGCCCCATGTGGGGCTCGATCCCCGGAACCTGGGATCATGACCGGAGCCGAAGGCAGAGGCTTAACCCACTGAGCCATTCAGGCGCCCCAGGTGTGCACTTTTTAAAGTAAAATACAAAATGAGGCAATTCTGGTTTTTTTTTCAAAGATTTGTTTATTTTAGAGAGATTGTTTGTGTGTGCGTGCACACGTAAGGAGGGGGAGGGGCTTAGGGAGAAGGAGAGAGACAAGCAAGGCTTGGAGCAGAGCTGAGTGCAGAGCCCGATGCATAGCCTGAACCCAAGACCCTAAGATTGTGACCCAAGCCAAAATCAAGAGTCGGACGTTCAACCCACCGAGTCCCAAAATAAGGCAGTTCTGAAGCTGCCACAGTTCTGAAGCTCTACACGTATGAGATAGTGTAGAAATTAATTGGTCGGGGGGGGGGGGGCAGTGTACAAGTGAATGATCATAAACCCCACGAATTATAAGCCTCACTTTACTTATTGCTAAGAACAAAACCCATTTCTGGACTGCGAACCCTGAAAAACACACAGCAGGGCTAAGAAAGCAACATGCCATCACTGTCCCATAGCTCCACTACTTGAACGGCCCCGGGGTGGCCAGAGACGCGGAGGACACTCCTAACGGCAGCAGCTCGGGCTGCTGCTGACAATGGAGCAGGTATCACGGTTCAAGTCAACCCCACGCTCCCAGCAGTGCTCTACCTTCAACCTGAATATTCTAAAGTCCCAAGCATCCTCTTTCAACCTCTCCCTAATAAAAAAGTCAAAAACGTGAAGAGACAATTCTCAGAAGAAATATAAAAGACACAAAAGGAATCTCAACCACAGTAGTGCAATCAAAGTGAAAACAGTAAGATCCTTTTTCACCTTTCAAAACAGCTCAGTCTCATTTTCCCTTTCTACATATTTCATGCAAGTGGGGGTTATAGTAAGATAATTTTATATTTTGTTGGTGGGAGGATAAACTGGGGCAAACAATACTGAAAACAACATATATATATATATATTCTATCTATCTTAAAACCTCCCCCAAACGTTCATTCCCTTTGCTATAATTCTACTTGTAGAAATCTATCATAACGATCACATGTATAAACAGTTGTGAAAACAGATACTAATTGCTACTAAAGCATTAGCTATTAAGCATTATCTAAAATAGCCCAAAAAACCTGAGGCTACCTAAATATCCAGTGCTAGAAGAATAGTTACACATAATTTATGGGTATTAGTACAATAGCATATTAGCAATTATGTGATGAAGGAATGCTGATGTTAAAAAACTCATAATATATGCAAAAATCAAGCTAATGAGGATATTTACAATTGTCTATGTGAATAAGTAAATAATAGGCAAACTGGAGAAAACATCTATACAATAACGATGGTTATCTCTAAGGGATAGGATTACAAGTGACTTTCGTGTATGTGTGTGTCTTTTCTTATATGATAACATTTGTTATGAATTTTCCATATTTTCTATTATGAGCATGCAGTATTTGTATAATAAGAAAAATAACTTAAAAAAAATCATACTACATAGCCTTTCTTTCTTCCTTTTTTAACTGAAGTGGAGTTGACACACACGACAGCGTGGCATCTGGAGGCCCTCTGAGGAGGACATTTTTCCTGAACTCAGCAGAAATTCAACTGGGCCACACAGAACAAGCGTCGTGCATGCAGTGTTGTCACCTCAGACCCACTTGCCCAGCCTGCCCCCCACCTTACCTTGTGATAAAAAGCTGCCCCAGTGAGCACCATGGACACCTCATTGGTCCACTCAGACTCGTACTTCCACTTACTCATCTCGTGGTCCCAGAGGTGCAGACGACCCGGGTAACCCACCAGACGGTCAGGAAACTCCCGCCAGACCTGAGGGAGAAACACATCCAGTTCAGATAGCGATCAAACCCAGTGCTGCATCACACAAATGGTACAGACAGACTCCCAGAGCCAGATCCTCACCAGCTAAGGTTGGAATGGGCTTCTGAAGAGGTCTTCAGAAGGGGCTATTCTACCAATATTCGAAGGTATGTGTGGGCTCTAATTTCCTCCAAATCCTCCTACCATTGCTGGGCAATTTCAAGTCACGTAGTAATAACTCACTTATTTGGAACAAAGTAGGGAATCCCTAACAAAAGAGGAAGGAAACAGGTGCCATTCTTCATGCGCACACACACAAAGAACATATGGACCCCTATAACTCGACTGTGTATATTTTATTTTTGAAGATTTTATTCATTAGAGAGAGAGAACTAGCCCACAAATGGGGCTGTAGGGGTGAGGGGACAGGGAGAAGGAGACTCCCCACTGAGCGGGGAGCCTGACTAGGGTCTAGATCCCAGAATGCTGGGATCATGACCTGAGCCAAAGACAGAGACGCTCAACAGACTGTCCTCATTTATAGTAAATCTGGTGATTCTGAAAACTTTGTCTCTGTTTGTAAAGATTGATTGATTTATTTATTTATTTAGAAAGCGAGGGAGTGAGCAAGCGGTGGGGAGGGGCAGGGGGGAAGTCTTAAACTCAACACCAGAGCATCGCCCCATGTGAGGCTCGATCTCATGACCCTGAGATCACGACCTGAGCTGAAACCAAGAGTCAGATGCTTCACTGACTATACCATCCAGGTGCCCCAAAAGTCTGTTCTAAAAAAAAAAAAAAAAAAGGTTTTAAAACCCTAATTCCCTGGAGCACACAGCCATGCTTACGACCTTTTAGAAGCCTCGTGTATAGAGAATGCATCTCATTCTATAATCTGTAACATACTGGAAATAAAAGCTTGATCTCCTTATTTGGGAAGGCTCTTAGATACAGTTTTATGAAACAGAATCTGGTATACTGGGGGTGGGTTACTTCCAGTATCTTTCCTCATGTATTTCTGTATAAGTCAGTCTAACTTTAGTTGAAAGAAGAGGAAGTTCGTGCCATTAAGGAGTACTGACCACTTAGCAGCTCTTCACGGTACCGCTTCTCAGCAAGCAGGATTCCTCATCCTTTACAGGGCCTCTGAACAACAGAGCTCCTGAGGGTCCAGTCCTGTGCCCTAGTCTCCTCTTTAAACAAGCTGAGTCATTTCAACTAGTTTTAATCACTTTTAAATACCTCCTTTAATCTACTGACCTCTGAATCTGTTTGGCCTAGAGTGTTCCTGAGAAAACCAACTACTTAATATCTTCAACGGGATAAACAATGGGCATCTCAAACTTAACATGTCCAACACGTAACTCTTGAGTCCCTATCCCCGGAGAAGCCGTTCTCTCAATCCTCTCCATCTCACCAAATCATCTACCCAACTGCCCCAGCCAAAAAGCTACAAGTCAGTCTTTATTCCCTCCTTTCCTTCTTCCCCACACCCCATCCATCAGCAGGTCCTGCTGGCTCTACTTCTGACCACCTCTGGCCAATTCTCCCACCCCTCTCTCTAGCTCAAACCACCATCATCCCTCACCTAGACTGTTGTTAACAGGCCTCTAACTCATGTCCTTGCTTCCACTCTCGCCCTTCCAAACCATTATTTACACAGTGTCTCTAACAGAACAATTTTTAATAGAATATTAGAGAACAGATGGTCCCTAACTGACAATAGTTCAACTTACAGTTTTTCAACTTTACGATGGTAAAAAAGCAATATGCGTTCAGTAGAACCTTACTTCAAATTTTTGAATTTGAATTTGGGTCTTTTCCTGGGTCATCTCTCATGATGCGGGGCACTGGCAGGGAGCAGCAGCTCTGAGTCAGGCCCGCAATCACCAGGGTCAACGATCAGTATACTTAAAACCGTCCTCTACTCAAACAACTCTTCTGTTTTTTGCTCTCAGGATTCAATAAATTATTTTATTATTATAAAGTACTTTATATTACTTTATTATTATAAGTACTTTATTATTTATTTATGATAATAAATACTTTAGTAATATACTTTATTATTTAATACTTTATTATATAAATAATACTTCATTTTTTATTTAAATACTTTAATACTCAAATAACTTAAATAAATACTTTATTATTTACTTTATAGTAAATTAATACTTTATTATTATAAAATAGCCTTTGTGTTAGATGATCTTGCCCAACTATAGGCTAATGTAAGTGTTCTGGGCATTTTTTTTTAAAACATTTTCTTTATTTTAGAGAGAGAGAGAGCGCGCACAAGCAGGGTGGGGAGCAGAGGAAGAAGGACAAGCAGACTCCACACAGAGCTGGATGTGGGGCTTTATCTCACAACCCTGAGATCATGACCTGAGCCAAAATCAAGAGTTGGACGCTTAACTGAGTGGGCTACCCAGGTGCCCTAATTCACAACAGTTTTATCAGGTAACCCTCTGCTAAGCTGAGAAAGATCTGTTTGAGGGTAACTCAACCAACAGGCTGCATCTTATTTTATGTGTGTGTATATATAAATACATGTATAAGTATTTTAAATTAATGTTATCTTCGGCACGTATTTACCCTCACATATCTGTCGTATGGTCATACGCTGCGGCATGTGGGGGCTTCCCCAGTGCCCACATGTCACTGAGCCGGGGACAATGCACCGTGGCTTTCCCCAGGGCAGAGGTGGTGTACAAGCCCCCTGCCTCCTTTTGTAGTTTGCTAGGGATACTCTAACAAAGTCACCACAGCAGGTGGCTTAAAACAGCAGAAATCCAGAACTCTGAAATGAAGGTGTGGGCAGGGCCACGTTCCCTCTGACTCCTCTCAGGGCCTTCCTTGTTCTCAGGCTTCCGTGGCTGGCTGTCAGTCACGGGCATTCCTTGGCTTGCGGATGCATCACGCCTAACCTTCGTCTTCATACGGCCTTCCTCCCTCTGTGCATGTGTCTGCATCTGTGGCCAAATTTCTCCTTTTCATGAGGATACCAGTCCAAGTGGATTAGGACCCACCCTTATGACATCATTTTAACTCATTACCTCTAAAGAGATCCTATTTCCAAATAAGGTTACTAAGGGTGAGGATTTCAACATAAGTTTTCAGGGGGAACACTTCAACCAACAACCCCCAAAATCTTTAAGAACTATTCTACCCCTGAAAGGAAACAAAAAATGGGTTCCTGCTGACGAAGAATAAGAGCCAAAGTCCTCAGCATACTCTAAGAGCCCAGCCGCTTTCCTACCTCTCCTCTTGCCACGTTCTCCCACACTTCTGTGGCCTTTCTGCTCTAGAATCGTGACTGCTCATCTCTTTCTTCTGCCTGGAATGTTGTCCCAGCTCTCCAGAAAGCTAGTTCTTGTTCATCAGTCAAGTCTCTGCTTAAATGTCACCTACTCTTGAGAGGACTTTCCAGACTTTCCTACCCAAAGTAAACACTGTCTCCCTCCCAGCCATTCCTCATCACATGCCCTCACCCCAGGCTTTCCTTCACCAAACGTTCATTTTTTGGAATTGTTTTGGTTATTTATTGTTTCCTGATCTAGCACCTATTTTCCTCCCACAGAACTGGATCTCCACGAAGACAGAACTCTGTCTGATTCACTGTGGTTTCCCAAGCACAAAGAGCAGTGCCCGCACAGGACAGCGTCACATTCACACTCACGGAACGCACAGATGGGCACGACCTCAGCAGGCAAAAAAGCTGAGACTAGAAGAAGGGACTGAAGATCCTTTCTCTTTCCCTCACAGGCAGAAAGGAAGTCTGAGACAGTCCTGATCAACAGTTACCATCAATAATAATGTGATATCCCTTGCACGTGAAGATCACAGTAATAATTCACCATGGCTAAAGCACATGTCTTAAACTGCTTTTCCAGAAGGGGGTAAGCGGTATTCGCTGAGTCATTACACTGTCCTCCCCGGTCCTCCTGTGATCACCCGCATGCTTTTATGGGATATCTGACCCGGGTCTTGAGCGTGGTCTGGGGTTTCCTTTGTGTGAGCCCAGTGCACCTACCAGGCCTCTGAAACCCACAGCCTTGGCCTCATTAACACCATGTTGTACCCAACCGAGTTAATCAGCCACAGCCGCCATCGTACTAGCTGCAGACAAACGAAGCCGTGTCAGACATTTCCTCAGACGTGTGAGGCTGCTGCTGTGCTCCTACTCTGGGGCTTGGATTTCAGCAGATTAAAATAATAGGATACTATTCCGGCTTTATAGAGCCCAGAGCAACAACACAGTCTGTGAGCCGTGGCTTCTGTTCGGTGCGCAGCCCGGGCGCGCTCCCGTATAGGCACGGGCAGTTTCCTTCTGTCAGCAGCAAGCACCTGCCTGCTCCAGTGGCACCAGTACCATGGTAGGGACCAGTGGTTCCCCTCTGTGGACTTACAGGGGTTCTGAAAGGCTCCAAGCGCAGGTCACTGTGCCACCCACGGGGGATGGGCGCGGTGGGGGAAGGGCTGGGTGGGCCAGGGAGGGACAAGTTGGGTCAGTCCCCTGCGAGCCGGAAGCCGCCTTTTCCTCCACCCCGTGGCTACTTTGAGTCTACACAGCTCTCCAATCCACGCACTGTCCCTAGGGTCCTTCTTTTCAAGCTCCCGTTTGCAGCCACTCTAATAACACTGGCTCCGTGTTCGGGTCAAATGCGGTTAGGATTTCAATCTTCTTCCCGTTAGCCGAAGCCACTTATCAGACTTCTCTCCCCAGAGACTTAACTGGGTGACACTGGGTCACTGAGTGCTGAACTACGCCGTTGTGAAAGCACCCGAGCTGTTCTGAATTTCAGATTCCTCTGGAGCCGTCAGTGGGCGCCGTTTCTCACGAGGGGCCTCCCTGCCCTTGACTTACTCCAGGCAGCTGGATACAATCAAGATAGCATCCTTGTCACTTCATCTATAACTCCGCAGCTGACTACGGGATCAAAACGGAGTGGAGCCGAGCAGGATGGGCCCTCTCTAATCGAGCCCCAGTGCAGCACGAAGGCGATTATGTAGACAGTAAAGCGTCCTCCCAGCCAGAAGAGCGAGAACTCAAATTCCACCCCCTCTCCCTCTGACTGCCCACCTCCTGCTCTAGTTCAGCTCTTTTCTTTTTCCCTTAGGGAAATGCTCTGGGGTCAGCCTTTTGTCATTACTAACAGATGCCTTTATATATTCGAGGTGCGGGGCACCTGAAACTCCACATTCTAGCCCTGGAGCTCTGGTAACGGTGCTCCACTGGCCATGCCCGGGTCACAGTGCCATTACTCAACTGTTTGCCTGCACTGTTCAAGTCGTCCGCACACACCGTCCTCGTGCAGTTTCAGTCACGCGCGACTCCGCAGACAGCCTCTGTTACAGCTCCAGGCCCTGGTTGGGGGCTCAGCAATAACTGAATGGCTCCTCTATTCAGGGCTATTTCCACGTGACTACTCAAGCGGAGATCGTAGCAACATAATAGCACGCTCTGACCGCTTTCTGCCACTCGAATGTTTACAACCTCGGTGCTAACCACTTACGGACATTTGCTCTCCTCTGCACTTCCAGCTGTACTCACTGGGCTCTTTGCCGAGTAATATATCTACTCTTGCTCTTTCTCTCTCTCTCCCCTTCAACTTCCGGAGGTCTTTTGTGGCTTCCCCTTGCTAGCTGGTCAGACTAGAGTCTTCCACCTTTGTTTCAAAGCCACAGCGCAGCCCAGATGACATGCTACGAGGGCGTGTGCCATGAGCTCCTGGTGAGGCGGACGCCCCAGAGCCGGCTCTGCCCTCGAGGAGTCGTGCAAGCCACCTGCCAGGTTGCCTGCTTTCATTTCGCCATCTGCAAAAGAGGGGTTGGATTACGTGCCCTCTAATGTCCTTTTAGGGCTGAAATCTTTGTATCTTTTTCCTTACTAACATATTCCCATAGAAACAAACTCATTGACTGTGATCAGTTGCAAGTTGCACGTTTCTAGAGTACACGGCCTGCGTTATTTAACTTTGGCTTACGATGCCATACACATACGGGTACCCAATAAATGTCCCTACAAAGAGGCTAGCTAATGCACTCGATCTAAGCCAGCTTGGAGAGTGCATTTTAAACGCAGGGTGTGTGCTAACCATAGTCAGATTCAGGAAACGGACCAGGGAGGGGCGAAGGGGGAAGGTGTAGTAACAGGTGGTGCCCATCTGGGATACACAATTATGAAATCACGGGTCAGCTTTAGGAAAAAAGTAACTCTCTGAAGTGGCTGCTATAGTCATCACACTTTCAAAGGCATGGTTCCACAGGGATATTGCTACTGGGTAAGAGGGTTACCATATGTACCAGGAATCAGGAGCCCAGAGACAGACCAAGAAGTCGTGAGAGAAATACGGGGAATATAGATTCAAGGCACATCAAACCGGGCTGGGGTTTCCCGCCTCTTCTTGCACACGACCCCTGGGTTCTGTCAATCCCTCACCATCAAAGAAGAACAGAACTCGAGGAGCCAACCCGCACCCCGTGGTCACATGCCTGGGCCAGCAGGGGCAGAGCAAGGATCCCAATTCCAACTTGCAACCGTCTTTGAATCGGTGGCCCTTCTTCCCTCAGGCTTGTCTTGCCTGCTGCCCAGATGGAAAGGGGCTAGCTGGCTGCATTCCAGTTCCACACTCGTTTCCACGGGGGAGCCTGTTATCAGATTCACTCTCAGGCCTCTGGGAACAGAGCTCACCTTTTATATTCGGCATTTCCTGAAACGAAGTGGAATGGAGGGCGTCAGCCTGAGCGGCTCCATTTTCAGCTAATGCTTTTCATCACACTGGTGGCCGGCAGTTTTGGTCAAGGGGGTGCTTTGCAAAAAGCCGAAGCGCCTCTGTCCACACCTGGGACACAATTAAATGCTAATGCTAGACACCTAGAGCAAGGGAGCCCTGAAGTTGTCACCCCAAGTTCCCCGATGCTGATTGGTTTTGACAAATACATGTACATGCTGTGTTAAGTATTAAGATTTACCTGTTAGATCACTTCGGTCTGCCTGAGAGACTTTTCCAACCCAAAGCAGCGGTCTGCTTAAAATAAGCTAAGCAGGAAAGCCAGGATCATGGGAAGGCTTCTGGGATTTGGGTAGAAATCCCATGTGCCCCAGTCTGGCTGAAGGTCAGTGCCTTGGTTCTGCGGGACAAGTTCTCCATTCCTTTCAAGTTCTTTCTTCAGGCTTAGGGCAGTGAGGAGGCAAGAGAAACAGGCTGGGGTTGGTCAGGCTTAGTGGAGGAATGTGTGCTGTCAAAATCTTCGCGATTAGGAAGACACCGCCAGAGAAGGTGGCTCTAAACCATTCTCCTCGTCCTTATTTGCCCCAGCTCACCAGATGGCACAGCCCGGTGCCTTCTGTGGACGGGAAGGAGAAGAGTCACACTTCGCCGGTCTGAGCTGCTGACCCCTGCCCACACGACCTCAGAGATTTGCAGCTAAGACCACTTGGAAGACAAAGCTCGTTCGGTCCAGCTCCCTCGCGGTACAAGCGAGAAGCCAGAGCAGGAGAGGAAGTGGCTCTCCCAATAACACACAGCTAGGTCAAGCCGAAAGTCGGGCCTAACTCCCAGACTGGGCATCTGTCCGTGAAGTCACAGGATTCCCCACTCCTCTGAGTCTCAAAGCACCTCATCTCCCCAAGCTCAGTCCCTCACTTGGGAGACAGAGTCAGGTGACAGGGTGTGAAATCACAGTGTCCGTGTTCATCACCGGTGCTAGTGCAGACATGGGAAGAGTCACACGTGCACACCACCCAAGCTGAGAGTGGAAAGGGGTAGGGAGAGGAGGTGGGGAGACCCACAAAACCCGTGTTCCCCCCGGTACTTGTCTTCTAAAAGCTGAAGAGGCTCTCCAGGAACGTGGTTCCCATTTAGCAAAGAAAGCCACACGCGCACGCCATCAGAAGAAGGAGCCCCTGTCAGTCGTGGAATAGTCCAGTGGGATCCCACACAGGACGTCCATGGGCCCACGGGAGCCCTGTAATCTGTGAGACTCCAGCAGAGAAGGAAATACAAGCAAAACACTCCTGAATGAAAAATTAAACTCCACTACTATTTTTCACGAGGCAATGAATCCCCTGAGAGACAATAACAAAGGGAAGGAGAGACGTAAGTCTGAGGCGACGGGAGGAGGAAGGGATGGATCAGGACTGGGTCGTGGGTTTTCCAATCTCACACTCCTTAGGACCCACTAAACATGAAATCATTTTTATTTCTATAACCTCAACTCTGGGGAGGGGGATACTGTTTCTAAGTCTGGCCTCAGGGGATTGTTCAATGAAGTTAAAAGAAGAATAGTGATCATAAGTCAAATGGCTACTCTCTTTAAATCCCACACGAGTGGAAACAGAGATTTTAGTTTTCATACAAAACCGTTACCGAGCCTTCAGAATTTCCAGTTGATTTTGGTGAGGCTCCATTTAAAGGACTGGGGACCAAAGAGGTGAGCTCTGTCCAGCAAGGGGAGAAACTCTCTTTACGTCGAGTCACTGCCCTGGGTGAGTTCCACCACTTGCAATCAGGGATGCTACCGCAAAATGGCCAAAACCCTGTTTTCTTCTCACTGTGCAAAGGGAAGATGTGCCATTGACCATAAACTCTGTAACCCTGGCTGAAACCTCAATGTAGCTCCAAAATGATTCTGTATTGAGTTCATTCAGCCTAATGCCCTCCCGATATGTCTGCTTAAACCCCACAATGTCCTGGTGGGGAAATCAAGCAGTTGAGGGACTCTTTCAAATTATTTATTTATATCCCACACATTTCCAAAAAATGACTTGGGGTGGCTTACAATAAAAGGCAAAAACTAGAATAAAATCCAAACCATCAAAAGGAAGGATTCCTCAACGGCATTTTTCTTTTTTTTAATACAGAGCTGTTCATCCACCTTAAAAATATCAATCCTGATAACAAGTTTTGGAAAGGCAATCCAACAGCAAGCTAGAATAATAAAGTCTGGGGATGGAGAGATTTGAATATTCCTACTTATTAATTTATTTATGCACTTGACTCACAGATACCTACTGAGCCACCACTAATTTTTTTTCCATGAAAGAATTTGAGATAATTTGCAAATTGAAAAGCAGTTGTAAGAAATAAATGAGGTCTCATGTTCTCTTCAGCCAGTTTCCCCCAATGACAACATCTCGCAAACTAGAGTGTGACATCACATGACATGGCCATTGACACAGTTAAGATACAGAGGTTCCCGTCACCATGAGGCTCCGTGCTACTGATCTCTAACCCTCCCCTCCATCCACTGGCAACTACTAATGTACTCTCCATTTCTGTAATTTTATAATTTCAAGAAGGCTATATAAATGGAATTGCACAGTATGTGACCTTTTGAGATTGGGTTTTTTCACTCAGCATAATTTTTTTAAATTATTTTACTTATTTTTAGAGAGAGAGAGAGTGCACACATACACACATGGCGGGAGGAGAGGGAGAGAGAGAGAATCTCAAGCAGACTCCACACTGAGTGTGGAGTCTGATGCGGGGCCTGATCTCATGACCCTGAGATCACTCCCGGGAGTGAAGTCAAGATTTGGACACTTAACTGACTGAGCCACCCAGACGTCCCTCACTCGGCATAATTTTTAGGGACTGTCTTACACATTTCAAAGAGTGAATACAAAACCAAAGCAGATATCTTGTTACCAAGGAGCTTCCCATGTCACATGCATAAAAAGTTAGAGATGAAAGAAAGCGAGGATATAGTTGAAAAAGCACAAAAAAAAGAGTTAAGAAGACTAAGATTACTTCTAGGCTGGGGTGGGAAAGCAGGAAATAAAAAAAAAAAGCTTTATGGATTTCATTTTAAGAGAACAAAGTTAAATTACAAAGTGAGGGTTGAGGTTCCCACTGCCCCCAACAAGGTAAGTAATTAGTACAAAATTACCCTTTGCTATGTGTTTGGCAGGCCAGCGAGTAGATGACCCCTGCTTGGATCCCCCCACTGAATACAGAATACGGAATCACTTAACTTTGAACAACTCCTTCTAATTCTACTCACAGAAACTGTACGTAAGAAAATTCAACGTCTGAACACATTAAGTTCACTCATTCATTAAATACTTCCCGAGCTCCACTCTGTGTCCAGCACTAGGCACAGAGGAGTCCGCAGGGCGGACACCATCCTGCCTCAATGCTCTGCTCTAAGTCAGGAGAGCTTTTCCACCAGCCCCAGAGATCTAGGCCATGGGTGTAATTAGTGGCCCGGCTGTCCGAAACGACCAGAGTGTCAACATGAGAGCAGGACCTCTGCTGCAACCCTCAGCTCTTCAGTCCAACTCAAAGGCTGGTTGGGAAGCTAGAAATTAAGGTTGCCCACTGCTGATCTAAACCAGTCAACAGACAGTAGCAAACAAACTGCAATCAAGATTAACGTGAACCCCAGGCATCAATGTTCGAGAACCAAGCAGTAGATATGACCTAAGAGGGGACCTGTAAACATCATTCAGCCTGGTCCACCTTGCTTTCCAAAGACTCATTGTTCCCAGTCATGACCGTTCCAGAGTCAGCGGACCACTCTGTTCCTTCACACTTTCTTCTCGGTCTTCCAAAACGTGCAACTGCTTTTTAACGTTGCAGCCATCAACCACCACCGCCTCATACCCGTGATCCTGCAGCCATTCTACAACTGGCAATGAAGGATGCAGCTTCACACTGGAGAACAACCTAGAATGTTCTCTGGAAAGCTACAGACGCTGTCCCCCTGAGAGTTGCCGCTGGGGCTTTCACTTGCCCTGGCCCCAGGCCAAGTCCTACCCATGCACCTCCTTGAAGCAACTCTATCGAAATCAGGGCAGATAAGCAGCCCACGCGAGACAAAGTCCCCATATCCCCAAATCGTAAGCCGATGCTGAGGCTCTGAAGTCCTGCGGCGGCCGGAGCCTGCCATCAATCCCAAGGAGACAACAGGCAGCTTTTGGAACAAGAAACCTCAAACATATGGATCCTTTCAGGTTAGAATATCTTTGCAGCTATCTCCTTTGGAACAGGGGGAGGGAAAGTATGCACTCTTTAAACCATCAAGTGTACCAACACCTCTTTAAAATAACGATCCCACATTATAAGCATTAGTTCTTGAAGCGCGGAGCTACAAAGCCAGGTGCGCCTGACCCGGCTGCAGACAGGAGAGATGTGGGGCACGGCGGGGAGCACGCAGGGCCAGGAGGAGAAAGGGCAGGGGAGCACCAGCAATGTCGAGCACAAGTAAGTCCTTGTGGAAAACACACTGAAACCCACTCACTGCCTTGCCCAGGATGCAAGTCTGCCCAGAGGAGCCACCCAGCGATGGTAAGATGCACCAGCAGGAAGCCCACGCCCTCCTCTTCGGGACAGGGAGCATCCGCCGTTTCATTAACGGCTAGGTAAATAAATTCTGAGCTTGTAATTGTAATTGGCTCAGTGGGGAAGAAAAAAGTGTCACTCTATTGTAATTCCCAGCTGGGCACTTTTTTAAACGCTCAGATGTTGCTTCAATGTTCAGCATACATATTCGATTTCCTTGCCTTAATATTTGTTTGACTTATTCTCCAGCGGGGACTGGGTGCTTTCGAAAGGCTCTGAGAGGTCAAACTTCAGCGTGGCTCCTCTCAGCACCTCCATGGGCTCCTGGTCGTGCTGGCGGGTCCTCTTTCAGCTCCTGCTGCAGTGGCTGCCCGAGGCGCAGTCTCCCCGGCTCCCGGGGGCCCCAGGTGCAAATGAGTGCAAGCTGGAGATAGGACAGACCTAACAGACACCTCGGTTTTCCTCCACGCTAAACACAGGGAGCCCGCGGAAATGAGGAACACCCCAGGGAGCGAACGAGAGAGAGAGAGAGAACGAGCTGCTTGCCTCTGCCCACAGTCCTCCCCGTATCTCCTAGAGGGAGGCTCTGACTGTACCTTCTGGGCAGGGACACTCACCGGAATGAGCCGTTTGGCCCACACCTCTTCTGAAGACAACAGTTTCTATAATGCTCATTCTGTGGGTACATAAGAAAACTGAAAAATGGAAGGAAAGACAGAACGACATCTTTTTCAATATTCAATAGTGTATGGATATTGCGGGCAGGCTCCGGAAAGGTACCATCACTCACTGAGATATAATATCCAAGGTTCAAAAAGCTTACAGTCATCTACTTCTCCAGATACTTAATGAGGAGGGCACAACGCAAGTCCTAAGAAACATATAAATCTAAAAAGCTCAGCTTTGGCAAAATGGGTCTAGGTACACTGGAAAGCTTTAGTGTCAGACCCAGCACAAATGCTGACCCAGAAGAGCTCTGGCAAGGTTTGACTTTGTGCATGCCAAAAATGGGCTCAGCTCACTGTGAATCCTAGTGAACGGGGCCATGTGGACAGCCCATCATTCAGAGAAGAGAGAAAAAGGCTAGAATCTCTCAGTCACTCACTAGGTCAGACTCTGCGAAGGCTCAAGGATCTGAGTCAGCCAAGAGGTCAAAGAATGGAAATCTCTGGTACTGGTTCTTTCTGGAGGTCGAGACACTTCCATTAATTAGATTATCCACCCACTCCAGAGATGGCCCTTGCATTTCGAGCCCTCATTTAGGGATGCTCGCTTTTTATTAGTCCTGGCTATGGAAGAACTGAGTTGCTTTGTGCCTTGGATGAACCCAAAGGGTAAGCCTGCCCGAGAGCCCATGGTAGGATGAGACAGAGCTCCATGCACCATCCAGAAAAACTTCTCTGAACATAGCCTCTGGATTCCCAACAACCCTGAGCAGATCTTCAGCTGTAGGACCTGGCTTACATCTAGGGAGGAAAGCAATTCTTTTCCTGTCAGAAGGATCATAGCCATGAGGCCTGCGAGAATCCATCTTTAGACCCAGTCCAACACTTGTTCTATGTGTTTGTTCCCCAGACCCAGCCTCTGTGGCACTTTTACTGGCAGAAGGCTGGGAGAGACATGAACAGGACAGAGCGCACCATTTTTTTTTGTTGTTTTTTAGCTATCTGCTGGCTTTTAGAAGAGGTGATTGGGAAGTCTAGTCTATGATAGGCTGTTTTCACCTCTTGGCTCCTAGCGAGGAGAGAAAAAGTGGGATACTAGACTTGAATCACAGATATTATCATCTCTCTGCTCTCCCTGGATGAGCATATAGGTATCTCTAAATTCTACTAACTCTGGAATTCTCCAATTAGCCCAGCTCCCTCATCACAAATTAAATGTGAGCTATGGGTAAGCTGGTCTTTTCCTTCTCTTTGGTTCTTGAATCCATTTGAATATGAAGTCTATTGACTTTCCACCTCTATCCTACCTGGCTTTCCCTGTCTTCAGCGTCTGTTGTTTCAAAGTCACTTTCTACATACATACACCTTTCTACAAACCTGTATCTTTTTACTGCTATAAGCTTTTCAGCTGGTCCTATATTGCCTGACCAACCTAGCTTCTACTGTTAACCCAAACACAACTTCTGCCGTCCTCCACCTGCTTCTCACTGCCCCGTGCGACCACACACACCAAGCTCATTCTTCTGTTCATACTTTCCCTCTTGGTTCTTCCTCTATCAGAAGGCGCTTGGAAATGGTTTTATATTTTCCAGGAAAAAAAGTGGGATATTCTATGCGATTTTGCTTGCCATGATTCATTGAAAGTATATACTTGCTCTAACCTAGTGAAGTTGTGAACAAAATAATATAAATTCTCATAATTTATTAGTATCCAAGAGGTTCAGCTGGCGTCTGCCACCTATGGGAAACCCAGGCAGTAAAAGGAAGGCATCAGCCTTTTGTGCGCCTAAAAACACACAGTCGCTCTAAGCCAATTCCCATCCCCACGTGAAGCTCTGACTTTATAACCGGTACTATTAGCCAAGAGCGTTCTACATCTCTCAGGTGAAAAATGTTCAACACTTAAGTGCTACTAATAATTTTTATGGTTGGAAATGAGGATCAAAGTATGAAAGGAAAAATAAATTCACGGGTTCATACATTCAGCCAAGTCCGCCTGGCTCATTTTCTGCCACATGTTTTAAACTCTCTTTAAGGCGGGGGAGGGGAGGAGGAACAAGTTGCATTTTATTTCCCAGCTCTTTAGTTTTGAAGTAAAAGCAGACAGACTTAAAAAAAAAAAAAAATCAAACACTCAAGTAACACTATACTTGGCTACTGCTCCCCCAGGAGTTCCTTGCAAATGAGTATCAAGAACTCAATAGATACTTTCCTGGTAAAATACATAAACAGATAAATAAATTATCCCAGGCTGAAAAGAATTTCCACATCTGGTAGCTCACTAGAGCTTGTCAAACAAGTCAGAAACACGCAGGGCCAGAGAAGAGCATTCTTCAGCTCCTGATTTCAGGGCTGGAGAGGGAACACAACATTTCCCAAACCCTCTACCTTCCAACAGGGAATACGACCCATGTAAACAGGCAAATGACCCCTGTGTTTTCTTCCAATTAAATAAATAATGATCCCCAGGATTAGGTGTCGAATCTACATGTCTGTGGGCTCAAATCACAGCCACTGGAAGGCAGAAGGTCTCTCCTCTGTGGCCTGGCCTTTCATCCCCAGGCACTTGCTGCTGTGTCCCTTGAGGGGGACAGACAATGTCCATTTCACACCTTAAAGAAGTAACTGTGCCCCCTGCACTGCAGTTTCCTAAGCAATAAAGCATCAAGTGACAGGACGATCTCGGAGGTCCCTTCACATTCTGATACCACACCGTGAACGGTCACCAGGCCCACAGCGATCCCAGTCCTCTCAGCCCATCTACAGGCCTCAGGAGACATGACTAATGTCACCTAGCTGAGCTCTAGTAAACCTTCTGGAAAGGGGCTCTTGAGTCCACTCTCTCTTACCTCATACAGGAGGCGCACGGGAGGGAAGCGTGCAGTCTGCAAGCTCCCTTGGGTCTCTGCTCTATGTTCCTTAAGCAGGCCCTGGAGCCCATCACTTTCAAATGGTCTCTGGACGCCGATGCTTCCACCCCTCTAACGAAAGCACTGCCCTACCACGCCCTCACGTCTGGGACAACCACGCTGGAGCTCTGCGCCTGAGTACATGTTAGGCCTCTGAAGACTCAACAGCTGAACCACGACCCAAACAGGCCTGGGCTCACCATCCTCTCTGCTCTGGTGGTCCTCCATGAAAGGAACGGCTGTGCTCCCGCTTCGATTCCTGACGTGCTGCTTCCCATGGCCTCCCAAAAGCCTCACGGTGCGATCCTGTCGTGTTTCACGGGGAAGTGAAGGAGGCTGCCACGTCATGGGCACAGAAGTTTGCCACTTCTTCACATGGAATGGCCGCGCACCGTTACCCCTCAGATTCATTACCCCTGAAGGGATTTCAGGAAGTCATCTGCTCAATTCTTCCGTCTCCTGGCAGCACCAATAAAACCATTCTAGATACTGGGAAGACTGCTGGCTCCCTCTTTCTGAAAAATTCCCAGAAGGAGGGATACTTCTGTCTCTCCAGATTCCTTCAAAAAATTCTTTGGAGCCACAGTGAGAAAGGTCTGTTGCATCGTTTCTCTTTGGTTCTCACATATTAAATATTTAAGCTATTTTTTAAAATTTAAATAAAGATAATGAATTTACCACATAAATGACAAAGGCCGGGGGAGAGGGGGCAGAAATAACGGAAGAAATGGACATGCCTATTTTGGAGAAGAACGAGCAGGGGGATATGTTGATTACATTCAAATTAAAAGTTCAACTACAGAGAACAAATGTGGTGACCAGAGAGGAGGTGGCTGGGGCTGGGGGTGGGGGGGAGATAGGTGATGGGTTTATTAAGGAGTGCTGGGTATTTTATGGAAGTGTGGAACGACTGACTATACTATACACCTGAAAATAATATTTCACTGTGTGTTAACTAACTGGAATTAAAATAAAACCTTTAAAAATTTTAAATTAAATTAAAAGTGCCAAGATAACTAATCGTATCTAGATGACCTCTCGAGATCATTAAATCTGTAACTGCAGAATGTAAACTCTTTTTAGGTGCACACAGAACATTTACCAAAATGGACCTTTTCACTGGATCGTAGAGTCAGTAAATTTCAAAACAATGAAGCTATATGGATTACCAGGGTAGAATCAAATCAGAAATTAATAATAAAAAAAAAGATAACTTTAAAAACTGGCAAAAGTAAGCAACATACTTTTATATAACTATGGGTCAAAGAAGATATTAAATGGAAATTAGAAAATATTTTAAACTTAAGGATAATAAAAATATGACAAATCAAGACTTGGGAAGACACCAAAAGCAGTAATTACCAAGAAATTTACAGCTTTAAATGCATACACTGGAAAAATAAATATTGAGATCAATGATCTAAACCATCAAGTTGAAAGACTAGGAAAATAACGGCAACTCAAACTCATGAACGCGAGGAAGAAACTAATCAGGGAAAGTTAATGAAGGACCAACCAAACCGACAATGAGGAAAAATCAACAAGATCACAGGCTGACTCTCTGCAAAGATTACGGCACTGCTATACCTCTAACAGCACTGACAAAGACACAGAGTGAAAACGACATGACCAATACCAGGAGTGAAAAAGAGACCATCATTCCAGACCCTCTAGACCTGAAACAACAGTAAGATAATATCGTGACTGACTCTGTAGCAATACGTTTTACAGCTCAAATGCAATGAAGAGATTCCCTGAAAAGCCTAAGATCTCAAAATGAACACAAGAAGAAACAGGAAGTCTGAATAGTGCTGGAGCCATTAAAGACACTGACTGGGTCTGTAAGGAACGTGCTAGAGTGCTGGCGGAGAGCAAAGGGAACACAGGATGGAGGGGCAAGAGGAAAGTTAGAAATTACATCAACTCTGGTCTCACCCCAGGGGACAGGTGCAGAGACCGTAGCAGTCTCTTCTGACTCAAGCAGACTCAAGCATCTTCTCCTTGCCCTGCGTGCCTGCCATGTGCTGCATGCTGTGTGTGTGTACCAATTTATTAGTCTCTTGATATATGCGTTCCCGTCACAACTTCAGTTTACACAATGTACATAAATTTATACAATTTACTCCTCGGATGTCTGTGGTTTCTTTATTTTCTTGAATCTGTGAATGCAATGTCCTTTGCCAAATTCTGGAAGTTTTCAGGCATTATTTCTTCAAGTATTTTTTCAGCACCACTTTCTTTCACTTCTCCTTCGGAGACTCTGATGACACAAATATATCTTTTGTGATTGTCCCACAGATTCTTGAGACTCTGTTCATTTTTTTTTTTCAATCTACTTTCTCTCTGTTGTTTGGATTGGATAATTTCTATCAATTCATCCTCAAGTTCATTAATTCTTTCCCATTATCTCCATTCACCCACTGAGCCCATCAGTAAATTTTAAATTTCGTTTTCTGTAATTTTCAGTTCTGTAATTTCCAGCTGGTTGTCCTTTGTATATGTTTCTTTGCTGAGACTTTCTATTTTCCATTTGTTTCAACGGTGCTCATTAATTGCCTATCAGAGGATCTTTTACGACCGTGGTTTCAAAACCCTTGTCAAATAATTCCAGCATCTGTGTCATCTTGGTGTTGGCATCTGTGTTTTTTTTCTCACAAAACTTCAATTTTCCTGATTTTTGGTATGACGAGTAATTTTGGATTATATCTTGAACATTTTGAATATTACATTTGAATAATATGAGACTCTGTTCCTTTTAAATTTCCCTATTTGAGCAGGGAGTTTAGGTTCAAAACGTGTGTCCTGACCCACCTTTGTGGGCTGTAGACTGAATAACAATTCAGTTTTCAAAGACTTGATAGTGCTCTTCTGTCTACCCACCTTGTGTGGTAGCCGGAGGCTAAATTTTGAAACCTCGTTGGTATTCCACACCACCATTTTCTTATTTCTCAAAGGTTTCGCTGTGTTGATTCTACTCAGTTCCATCCATGGGCTGCTTTGAAAGGAGAGGCCAGAGTGCCCCCCAAGGACTTCAACATGCATTTAAATAATCCTGTTCTCAGCTCACTCTCACTCTGGGAAGGATGAGGCTGACTTGTTGCAGGCTGGGGATGGTGGACAGAACACCTGCTCCACAGTCTCTGCACCTGCCTCTTGGCTGATGCTCGTGTGGTAC
Organism: Lontra canadensis; assembly: GCF_010015895.1. Classification (NCBI taxonomy): domain Eukaryota; kingdom Metazoa; phylum Chordata; class Mammalia; order Carnivora; family Mustelidae; genus Lontra; species Lontra canadensis. The sequence goes on along the minus strand of NW_022631109.1, from coordinate 4,324,792 downwards.
AGGGCATGAACAGTGGAGAGGGGAGCACGGAAAGAGTCTCTGCTCCTGTTCATGCAGGGAGAGGATGGCCAGCAGGGCTCAGCACGACAACCTCCACAGACACAGCACCTACTTGGCAGGGCTATGAATGGTTTTTTCATGGCAACTGCATGGAGCCGAGTGGATACAGTCAAAAGGGCTGCATCACAGGGCTGCCCTCTTCCCAGTCCTCTGGCAAGAGAAAGTGGGTTTTTCTTGTTGTTGTTGATTTCTGTTTGTTTCCATCTGTTATGTTTTTATCTATATGTTACGGCCTTCCTAGTACTGAGGCTGGGGTTATACAGAAGGATGATAAGGAGGGAGACAGGGAGAAAAGAGAGGAAGGGAAGGAGCCAAGGAAACTCATTGCTGGGGCATCCCTCAAGTCCTGAGGGCCCTTGCCAGCCTGACTTCTTTCTCCAGGAATAGGGTAAAATGTGCTTATGCAATCTCATCCAGAATTGGAAGTCTATCATTCATTCACTAAGTTATAGAATACTCAAGTAGACTTGTGACTAAAGAAGGACTTAGTGATTACCCAGAAATTTGATATGAACATTGGGACTTTGTGTCTCCCATTTTTGGGGAAAGAATGAGAGGTCTTTCTATGTGTGAAGGACAGGTCATTTTCTTAGTGAAAGAATAAGGTTGTTATTATTGCTGTAAGGAAGTTCAAACATGTGTACAAGGGTGTGCATGGACACTAAGTAAGTAAAGGTGGGTAGGTTGTGCTAGTTAGTAAGCTGTTGTCTTGAAGCCCCAACAACTCCTAAATTCTGTTTTGTGATCCTGGGGCTGAGACTGCAAATATCTCATTTTTGCCAGGTTCTGTCAATAGGGGGACACCAGGGAGAGACTGGAGAGCTGGAGAAATGAAGAAGGGAATTACTTCCCAGCTTGCCCGCTTTTTCCAGCAGTGTGGCATTTCACCCCAACAGGAGGTGGTTCTAGGTTATTCCAGCATGCCAGAACCAGTCTCATCTGGACGCTCAGAACTACTAGCAGAAACTAACCAGTGGCCCCTTACGAAGGTCTAAGGCCCACTGCTGGGAAAGAAGAAGGACTCTCTTCTAAGCCTGTAGGTTCTAATGACCCCAGCCACTTCCCTCCTTTCCTTTATTCCTTGAGTCCTGGAGTTATCATGTCTTTACACTTTCAGGGTTCCCTTTTGCTCTCTCAAGCTCTCTGATACCTTGTATTAGAAAATTTCATATATTAAATCAATTCTATTGGAATAATTTTTATGGACTCTATTTTCCTGACTGATATGGACTCTTGTTTGTGAATATTAGAATAACAAAGAAAATGTTCAGGTGTTTTTATCTTCACCACAGAGAGATTTCAACAATTGGGTTTGAGTGGTACACAGCTAATAAAAAGAATAGTTAAATAATGATTATTATAATTCTATATAATTGGTTTTCTCTGTAAGCTCAGTTATATAATGACATTTTTATAAGTGACGTGATACAGTGTCAATATCACTAAAATGAATTTAAGCCCTATTAGTGTCACCTGCTAACTGGATGGCACTGGGCATGTCACTTTTGGGTTTCATATGGCTTATGGATAGGCCTCACCTGTAACTAAAAGTGAGCAAGATAGAGTATCTAATTTTCTTTCCAACCTAAAACTATCACTTTATTCTCAAGAAATCACCAGTAAAACCATCTGGGCCTGGAGTTTTCTTTACAGAAAGATTTTGATAACCTCAGTTTTTTTTTAATAGAAAATTATATAATTCTATTCAATTTTATGCTGTTATAATTTTCAAAAGAATTCTTACTCTCATGTAAATTTTAATAATATTCTTATTATTCTTTTAATGTCTGTAGGATCTATAATAGCAATCCTCCTTTAATTCCTTTTTATTTGCAACAGTGATAATTTATGTTCTCTGTTTTTGAATGTTCTGGCTAGGGGTTTTATCAATTTTGTTAATCTTTCCCAAAGGTCAATTTTTGGATCTGTTAACTTTCTCTGTTTTCTACTTCACTGACTTTCTTAGCATTTATCTTTATTCTTTCCTTCTACTTGCTTTGGGTATAATTTATTCTTCTTTTTCTAAGTCCTTAGAGGAGAACAAACTTTAGGTGATTGATTGCTTTTAGACCTTTCTTCTTTCCTAATACAAGCATTTAATGCTCTAAGTTTCCTCTAAGAACCACTCTAGTTGCATCCCACAATTTTTTCAGCTTTGAAATGCACTTACAATAAAATCACCAATTTTAAGTATGTTTTGACAACTGTACAGAGTCATAAAACTACCATCACAATCATAGGCTAGAACATTTCCACTCTCTGAGAAGTTCCTTTCTATTCTGTTGTCAATCCCACACCCTACTCCTGGCAAAATAGTTCCTCCTACTCTAGAATTTCATATACATGGACACACACAAGAAGTACTCTTTTGCATCTGCCTTCATTCACTTGGCATAATGATTTTGGATTTTTCCATGTTGCTCCATATATCAGTAGTTCATTTCTCTTTCTTGCTGAGTAGTATTCCATTGCATACATATTCCACAATTCATTCTTCCATTTGCCAGCTGATATATACAGTTCTGGATCTTATGAATAAGGCTATGAATAATGAGTACAAGTCTCTGTGTAAAGTTGTACATTTTTAACTTCTTTCAGAAGCTGCATCATATGAAAAGTAGATGTTTAGCTTCATGAGAAACTGAACTGTTTTCCAAATCAGTTGCACCATTTCACATTTTTACCAATAACATACGAGAATTCTAGTGGGTCCACAGCCTTATCAACACGTGGTACTGTCAGTTTTTTAAATTTTATTTAGTCATTCTAGGGGGTATGTCTTGGTAACTTTTTGTGCTTTTATTTTAGAATTGCCCTAATGACTATGATGTGGAGAATTTTTTCATATGTCACTTTATCTCTACATATCTTCTTTGGTGCAATAACTGCTCAAATCTTTTGCCCATTTTTTTTAAATTAACTTCTTTGTTTTCTTCTTACTGAGTTGTGAGAATTCTTTATATATGTTGGATACAAGTTTTTTTTTTTTTTAAGATTTATTTGAGAGAGAGTGAGAGAGAGAGAGTGAGGGAAGGGGCAAAGGGAGAGAATCTCAAGCAGATTCCCCACTGAGCAAGGAGCCCAACATGGGGCTCAATCCTAGAACCCTGAGATCATGACCTGAGCTGGAACTAAGAGCTAGACACTCAAGCAACTGACCCAGGGAGGCAGCCCAGATAAAAGTTCTTTATCACATATATGTTCTGAAAAAATTTTTCCCAAAAAAGTGTCTTTGCAAATATTGTTAATTTTGAAGAAGTCCAACTTATCTATTCTTTTATAAGTCATCTACTTGTTTCCTATTTCAGTATCATTGCTTAGCCTAGACACACTACGGTTTTCTCCTCTGTTTTCTTCAAGAAGTTTTTTAATTTCCATTCTTAGGACTAGTTAACCTTTTATAGACAGTGTGAGGTGAGGGTCATGATTTTTTTTTTCTTTGACATAAGGATATCACATTGTTCCAGCATCACTTTAGTGAAAAAGACTGTCCCATCTCTATTGAACAGACTTGGGTCCTTTGTTGAAGATCAGTTGACCGTACATGTGTGTTCTATTTCTGGACTCTTTATTCTGTCTCATTGATGTATATGTCTAAGTTGACAACAATACCACAGTGTCTTGATTACTGTAGCTTTACAGTAATTCCTAAAATAAGGGAGTCCTGAAACTTTGCTCTGCTTTCCCAAAATTGCTTTGGCTATTTTTCAGGTTCGCTGTGTTTCTGTTTCAATTTTAGAACAAGCTCGTCAATTTCAATTAAATTAAAAAAAAAAAAAGCCTTCTGGGATTTTGAGTGGGACTGCTCCAAATCTACGGAAGAATATGAGGAGCACTCACACTTTCCTCACAGTTAAGTCTCTGGATGGGTTCATATGCTACATCTTTCCATTATGCAGTTGCTCTCCAATTTCTCTCTGCAACATTCTGTGGTTTTCATTGAACATCTACGGCACCCATTTCATTCCATTTTTCAAGCATTTCATTTTTTATATGCTTTTGCATGAAGATAATTTTTTATAGCTTTTTGGAAATATAGCTGACAAACAATAAACTCAATCTATTTACAATGCGTACTTTTATATGTTTTGACATCTGTATATACCAGTAAAATCATCATTCCGGTTAAGAAAATGAACATATCCATTTCCCCTACAAGTTTTTTTTTTTTTTGCCCCTTTGTTATTCTTCCCTCTTGCCCTTCACAGCTTCACTCTCCCCATTCCTATGCGAGGCAACCACTGATCTTTCAATCACTAAACATTAGCTAGCATTTTCTAGAATTTTATGTAAATGCAATCATAAAATATGTTTTCACCTTGCTTCAATCACTCAGCATAATTATTTTTAAATACATACATGTTTTTGTACGTCTCCACAGCTCATTCATTATTTATTACTGAGTAGTATTCTATTGTATAGATTTATTTATTTATTTATTTATTTGACAGAGAGATCACAAGTAGGCAGAGAGGCAGGCAGTGGGGAGGGGGAAGCAGGCTCCCTGCTGAGGAGAGAGCCCGATGCGGGGCTCGATCCCAGGACCCTGAGATGACCTGAGCTGAAGGCAGAGGCTTAACCCACTGAGCCACCCAGGCGCCCCTCTATTGTATAGACAGACCAGGATTATTCATTTAAATCTGATAGATACTGAGTGTTTTTCCTCCAGTTTCCAGCTACTACAAATAAAAACTGCTACGAATATTGTGTACAAGTATATGTGTATCCATATGCTCTTACTTCTCCAGGGTAAATCTCTATGAGAAGAATGGTAGGGTCAAACGGTAGATGTATGCTTAACGCTTTTAAACTCTAAACTGTTTTCTAAAATGGCTGGATCCAGATTATAGACCACAGGAAAGCAGACAGGCAGACAGGCCAGAATAAATTGTTTCATATCTTTCACATGCATGCTGGTAATAAAGATTTGTTTATTTATCAAATATTACTGAGTAACCGCTAAAAGGAATGAATGGGGTTGGGCACAGAGGATAGAGCCACGAACAAGCCCTGGTTCCTGCCCCTGCAGGCTTACATTCTAGAAGAAAAGCAGACACCAAACAATATACTTCACAATTAATTATGTGCTCATAAGAGCTATAGAGTGCTCTGAACCTAACCTAGTCTAGGGACTCTCTGAAAGCTTCTTTGAGATAGAGACGTTCGAAGAGAACGGTAAAGAATGAATAGCAATTCACAAGATAGATATAATCCCAACACACTTGCTAAACACAGGAAAGTGGCTCTGGGTTCCAACACAACTCCCTGAGGACACACATTTTTGTTAACAGATTTATTTATTCACCTAATCAGTCAAGCTTGCTCCCAAACCCCACATGAAATAATCCTAGGCTTTGGCATAAAAAATGGGATTTGGGAACACCATTATCTTCTGTCTTCTGACTCAACACAGAAGTGGACAGAAATGTCCCCTGTGAAGAATGGAAACAACAAACCACCTTCTACCATGAACCAGGGTAGACTCATGAGGGGAATCACGAGACCGAGCCTAGCAGGTGCCATCGTAGCAGCCGCTGACGGGGCGTCGTGTAAAGTGCAGAGCGCACTGCCCACCGCGCAGGAGGGGCAGCTCCTGAGTGTTCCTTCTCTGCGGGAGGCGCTGTGTAACGTTCTAATGTACATGATGACCTAATGCAGTCACGACTGTTACTGCCGTTTCATGTACGAGTATACTACCATCCAGAAAGATTAAATAACCTGCCCTTGGTCATTAACTGGTCAGTGAAAAGGCCCAGAGCCTTTCCAACTCTGCCCATTTTATTAATTACTATGCAAGAAATAATTTTTACAAAATTACCCTAAAGCACCAACAGCAGGGATGCCTGAGAAACCTTAACATCAAGATAATTCCATGAGAGATGACTGATATGCTTGTGGCTCTTCCTGAGAGTTTTATGAACCTGTGGTCTCTGACAGGGTAAAACCCTCCGGGCTGATGGTACAGTGCAGACACAATGGGATCTCCATTAAAACTCTTCCACTCATTAGCTGTGTGACTGCACCTAACCTTGTTTCATCTTAGTGAAGAACGAGAAACAATAATCACGTTGCAGGTTTGGGAGAAGATCGTAAGTCATGTCTGTAAACGTCCAGAATATTCACTGGAATATGGAGGCAGTTATGAAAGTTTTCCTTCTACGGCATCTTGGGAAGATTCCGATTAATGGGGATGAGGCTCTTCCTGCCCGCCACTCCTCTGATATACGGTTACTTCCTTTGAGGTGATGTGGAATCAAACACAGAGCAACAGAGGAAAGAGGAGAAAAGGCCTGAGACAAACCCAAGACTGACAGAAATCCCAGGTTTTAATACACGTGAGATCTCATGATCTCATTTCAAGGTCGAAAGGAATACATTCATTAGGCTACCTTTCTTTCACTAGATTTCACTTAGCCCAACTGAAAACACTGAAGAGGGAGCACTCCGCCTGTCTCGGCTACATCGTTCCCACTGTTCCCTTTTTCCACTTCCCTTTTGCCACAAAAATAAACATGTAGGTATGGTCTGAAGCCACTATATGCAAGAAAGAGAGAAAACCCTGGCAGAAGCAGTGGTCTTTCTGCCAAGAGCTGGCTAGAGAAACAAGTGGGTAATTTGCTTTTTTAAAAAATGGGAATAAGAGTGCTAAAAGTCATCTAATGCCCTAGATGAGATCATGTAAAAAGACATCTCTGTGAACGAGAATAAACCCAGGAAGATGATACATATTTTATTAGCCACTCACACCTCTCACTGGCCAGTAACTACAACAACCAAGTGTGTTGCACGTCTGGCTCTTCTACAACAATTTCTTTTACACTCAAATGGAGCTGCATAAAAAAGCACCCTTTTTAACTTAAGGGTTAGAAAATAAATTTCTCTTTTTTTCTAAGATTTGTTTATTTGAGAGACAGAAAGAGAATGCACAGGGGGAGGGGCAAAGGGAGAGGGAAGACTTTTCCAGCAGGCACCCAGCTGAGCACAGAGCCCAACGCAGGGCTCGATCCCACGACCCTGAGATCATGACCTGAGCGGAAACCAAGAGCTGGACACTCAACTGATAAAGCCACCCAGGCGCCCCAGAAAATAAATTTCTGCAATAAATATAGGAATACACAATCCATATTCATTTAATAAAGTCTGAGTACAAATGGCTTCATCTAATTCAATTTCATGACTTTTTAGAACCTTAAATTCAGCGAACTCTGAGTCAGCGAGAAAAGACGGCTGCCTCCCTCTCACTGGCAGGACGAGGGCAGGGGACAGATCTCACCACCTTCCCTGTGCCGGCTGTGGCTAACTGAGGCCAGCTCTCTGTCTTGCTCGGGTCCGATGTCGCTGCCCCCCACCACCCCGCCCCTCCCCCCAGCCACAGGCCTCTGCCTGCCGCCACCACGCGTCTCCCGGCATCCTCCCTGCTGGAGCTCATCAATTCCAACCGCTTTTCACCAGGCCTCGGCTCTGGCACTTTCCCCTGGGGAGACCTTTACTGGTCTCCATACTTAACCCCTGAACCCAGCCTAATCCATCAGCCGCACAGAATGAACGGTGAGAGAGAATGTTTCTCCCCAAAGACAGGCCGCCAGCTTCTCCACTTAAACCTCGGAAAGCAGCCGTCCACAGGGTCTGCTTTCTGCGGGTCACGTCGCCAGCCTGTGGGCTCACTGACATTTTTATCCCTGCCGCGCCCAGCTGCTCCAGGCCGGGACGCACTCCTCAAGGGGACATCATTAAGTGCTCATCTGTCACGAGCTAGAGATGCTCTTTTGAAAACATGCCCGGACTCTCCTTGGGAGCCCCCCCAATGGCCGGAGGGCATGGGTGTCAGCCTGGAAGAGGGTTCCCCCAAAGTTTTAAGGGACAGCTTCACAGCACGCGCTCCTGCCTCGCTTTTAGACTCACTGGGCTTGCGGGATTATGACCTTAAAGAGACTGAAGCAGAACACTCCAGGTCAGGAAGGACCGGCGACACTGGGCGAGAAGCAGCGGCTGTGAGCATGGACGGCTGAAGTATCCCTACCTCATAGCCGAACTGCAGCTCGTCTGACGTGAGCATGATGATGTCGTCGTCGATGGCCAGGACCGCCTCCGTCTCGATTTCGTCATAGGGGAAGAAGCGGTTACTCAGCTTGTTTTCGGCCGTCCTCACGACTTTCAGCGGGACCCGGATCTTGGGCCAGAGAGAATCTGGGGTGGGAAAGACAGACATGGGTGACTCTTCTGTGAGGAGAACGAAGGGGTAAAAGCACCATCACACGAGATGGAACTTACTTCCGCAGCTGCCATCAAACCTCCACGTACAACCGTTGGAGGGTGAGTCCTCACAAAAGCACTGTTACAAAAACCTGAAGTATTTCTGTCCACTCCAGGTCCTTGCAACAATTCTAATTCTCAATACTGTCTTAACCAGAGGTACGAATGGCTTCAACTCACAACTGAGAGATGGAGAAGCCAAAAGGACTTGCCCAAGATCACAACAACGAGGGATGGAGTCTGCACTATCCCAGTGTCAGGCCCACGGTGTCGTGTCAGAGCTCGGCCACCTCCCCAAACTACCTTCAGTGAGGGACACCGCAGTTCAAGGCATGCCTCTGCCCTGCTGGCAGATACAAAGCCTGTACGTGCTCTAGATGACTGCCCGTGTGGCCCCTCCACCATGCAATAGCCACAGACACCAAGCTGCTCTAATCCACCCCGCGAAAACAGTTTTCCTGAACGATGTAGGTTTCTTAACTTAGCACGTTATCCCCTGGACAGCCCCTTCCCTCTGATCCACTGGGTTTGGTTTCTCATCCTGAACAATTTACAGAGTAAATATCAAGTTTCTAGGTCTAATTATGTGGGATTTTCTGGTATACTGAAGAAACACCAACACATGACTTGCCTTACATTTTTTTCCCATTCTACTTTGAAATGATTGAAGCGATTCAACCACAGGTTCCTTATTTTAAAATGTTGCATTTAGCATAGCATGAAATTAGTACCTCTTTGGTGCACTACCCTTGTCCATAGACGTCAGGGCTCTTTACAGAGGGTCCTTTGTTCTTCACACAACATTTGTCAAATGACAAAAGGAAAGCTAGGTATCAGACTGCTTCCAAAAAGCCCATCATGTAATTGTGGAAAGATCTAGCATGTGTGAGTCTTGAAGCCCCAAATGCCTGTGGCCACTCCAAGGTCACCATACTGAAGACAAGGATGGCGACGGGGGGTCAGAAGGGAAAAGGCTGTCTGCACTGCCCGCAGATGAAATACCTTCCTTCTGTATATTGTACAGTGTGTCCATGGGACACGTTGTGGGGACACCAGCAGGGTCCTGGAAGAAGCCTGTTTAAGTGCAGGCCCTGTAATTAGGGAAGACATTCAGTCTTAAATAAGCACAGAGCCTAAAATAAGTAGTCAACTCCAAAAGAAGCATGTTTGGGGAAAAGAATGGAACTGAACACCAAAGAAATGATCCTAGGGGCCTCTGCCTCTTAATCAATAACAGTAGTTAATTATAGTTTCATCCCTGGCCCAGAAGCACATTGTCAATAAAGAGCTTTGGAATAAACGGATGGGAACAGGACTTGAGAGAGTGAAGATCTGCATCCCACATTACCTGTGGGGTGTCAGCAAGTCCCTCTCACTATCTTCTAAGAATAAGTGGGGGAGGGAGGACACTTTACTAAGCAATAATATATACCACACACTTCGTAGATGCAATGTTATCCAATCCTCCTGAAAACACTCGCGGCAGAAATTATTTACAAAGCAGCAGTTACAAGGCTCGGAGAGATTAAGTAATTTGGCAGGGGTTACAGAGCTACTAAGTGATAAGGTAAGTGATTGAACCTAAGTCTATGTAGCATCAAAGACCAAACAGAACACGTACCATCTACTGCAGTATGAAAACCTCATGCTTCTCGAGATTTGGGATAAAATAATGAAACTCAATGTGTGTTCTCCAACAATCATCCTTATTCTTGTTGGCTTCCTGCTTCCTCTTCCAGATAAATTCAACCCCTGCCATAAATCTACTGTCCAAATCCTTATGAAACATGAATTTTAATACCTAAAATAGCTCTATCTACTAGACCACCAGTTCTCAAAATTTTGGTGTCAGGATTTCTATACTCTCTTAAAAATTCTTGAGAATTATGGAGGGGATGTATTGCATGGAGCACTGGATGTGGTGCATAAACAATGAATTTTGGAACACTGAAAAAAAATTAAATTTAATTTAAAAAAATTGTTGAGAACCCCAAAGAAGCTTTCTGTCACACACACACACACACACACACACACACACACACAGAGTTAGTATAAGAGATTAAAACGGAGGAAATTTTAAAACAGAAGAATACACAAGCACACATCCCACTAGCCATTTATCCCATGTCATGCAGCCTCACAAAAACTCCTCTGTCCCCTTGCGAAAGAATAAAGAACGGGAAATGGAAGTGATTTGGTATTACTATGGAAATAATTTCAACCTCACACATCCCCTGAAAGGCTCTCATGGATGTCCAGGGGTCCCTAGACCACACTCTGAAAGGCTCTGTGTTCCGATTTGGGTATGGTAAGATGGGGAAAGTTCAAATAAGTTGGAAAGGAGTTTGGGAGGAATTCCGAGGACAGTACAGGTACTTGAATCCAGGATTTCCACAGAATGTTTAAGGAGACTAATGGTGCCAGTTGTCCATGCACTGCCTCCCAGCGTCAACGTCACCCTTCACTGCCTGGTTTCTCATGCTGGAACTAGATCCTGTAAACATTTCCCCTCTGCCCACCAGCTTGATGTTAGGCTCTGTCAGTAGAGGGTTCTGGAGGGACACTTCAGAAGGAAGGGGGCTTTTCTTCCTGGTTTGGGCGCGCCTCTTTAACTTGTTGCTCCTTCCGTACTTGACCAGAAGATAGGCATGCAGGGGCACTTCCCTCCAGCAAGCTAAGTGGCATCCCTGGGGACAGCTCTGCGACAGGTTCTACAGACACCTCCAAGAGCAGCTCGGCTGAGGTCCTCCCCCTGGGTGGTTCCCAGGGAGCTTCACCAAAGCCCGCCATTTCCCAGCAAGTTCAAGAACATACCCCAGTGGTTTCCCATTGAATTCCATGGGTATTGAAGGGGTTGGGAAGTTTCTTGTTTGCCAGACTTGGCCTGTGGCACCTCAGCAAACCTCACCGTGCAGTAGGCTACAGTCACGTGCTATTAAACAAAGTCTGAGTCTCAGAGATAGCTGGGGAAGGGACTCTCCCAAATTTGTTTCCTACTTTCTTTACAGTTTTTTTCTTTTTTAAGATTTTATTTATTCATTTGACAGACAGAGATCACAAGTAGGCAGAGAGGCAGGCAGAGAGAGAGGAGGAAGCAGGCTCCCTGCTGAGCAGAGAGCCCGATGCGGGGCTCGATCCCAGGACACGGGGATCACGACCCGAGCCGAAGGCAGAGGCCTTAACCCACTGAGCCACCCAGGCGCCCCTCTTTACAGTTTTTACCTCTAGTCACCAATTATCTGTTACTAGTTAATCATTCTTTATATTAAACTTCTCCTATTCAAGTTACTGTGTGGTTTCTCTCTCTTACCTGGGCCTTGACTAATACACCGGATATCAGGAGGGGTATCAGATGAAAGGGGAACTATTCTCTCCAACCTCTAAAGTTAGAACCATGACCAACGGCTGGGTGAAAGTTACAGGGCAACCAACTTAGACTCAAAATTGGTAAGAATCTTCTGATGGAGGGGGCGCCTAGCTGGTTCAGTCAGAGAAGCATGCGACTCTTGATCTCAGAGTCGTGAGTTCGAGCCCCACACTGGGTTTAGAGATAAAATAAATGAAGTGGGATGACTGGGTGGCTCAGTTTCTTGAGTGTCTGACTCTTGATTGTGGCTCCAGTCATGATCTCAGGGTTCCAGGATCACGCACAGGCTCCATGCTCAATGCGGAGTCTGCTTGAGGATTCTCTCTCTCTCTCTCTCCCTCTGCCCCTCAACCCTGCTTGCACATTCTCTTTCTCTCTCAAATAAATAAACCTTTGAAAATAAATGAATACATTAAAAAAGAATCTTCTGATGGAAAAACTGAGATAAAATGAAATGAACTGCCTTGAGCAATATAATGTGTGTTTTTACTTGAAATGTACTATTAGGTACTATTAGGTCAGTTTTCCACTTGACATCAAATGAGAGACCAAACAAGATGCCTCTGAGGTCCAGGATCTCGTGAGGCAGTCATCTATCAGAAAGAACAGTCTTCGGGAAGACCTCTGCATCTCAGGTGTAGCCCTTACCAGCCATGGTGTCTTGAACAAGTCAGTCACTTTCAACCTGTTCCTTCCACTATGGAGACAGAACAACGACTCTGCCCTCCCACGGCTGACTGTGAGGATGAACAGGAATGCCCCGAGCAGCACAGTGCCTGGCACACAGGAGACATCCACTCATTGTTAGCCTGGCCTTCCCCTGAACGTTTGTGTCTATCTACAGAATCAAAGGACTTCTTCCCGAGCCTTCGGTGTAAGGGTGGCCAAGTGGGCCAGGCAGACCTGGCACATTACTCTGGCAATGCAGTGGCATGCCCCCAGCTTGCACCTTCCGTATCCACTTTTAGATCACCAGGACCCCTACAGTAACCCTCCAGAATGGAGACAATCGAGCGCACAAATGAGACAAAAAGAACATGGAACCTTGTCCGTGCTAATCTCACAAAGTAACAAACAGCTCCTCCTTTTGCAATACATACAGAAAACAGGTTAGCTGCCTCGGTTAAGAATGAATCACAACCCTGGATGGGATCTGGACTTCCACTTGATGCGTGGGTATAGCATGCTCCGCCCACAGACGGCTTTCCACAACTGTCACCTAGCTATCTGAAGAATTACTCGAGACAATACCCACAGAGAACTAACTTGCCCTTGCCCTGTAAAGTCTTTCATGGACAAGTTTGAAGGAATGATGAAGGTCAAAGAGGATGATGTGGGGCGAAGATGGACATGGGACTGTCCGTCCTTGTTCTGAGTTAGGCCCCGGTAGCCAAAAGTCAGTCAGGGCAGAAGCCGTCCCCACCTCCACGGCCAGCTGTCTAGGCACTGTCGTCACCACAACACAGGCCTCTAAAGAGAACTCCCAGTTTTTTGTTTTCACATTTTCAAATAAAATAGGCCTCCAAGAAAGGGAACTGCCATTCTCTCGGGCTTCCGCATGCTTTCTGTGGGGGGCAGAAATAAAAAATATGCATTATAATTACTCTCTGCCTTAAAGTAGGTAATTCTGATATGGGATGTTGAATGTTTAAAAAATTAGGACAGAAGGATGAGAAAAATGTGGGTGAGAAAAAAAAGAACATTTCCCCCCCTTTCCATTAGTATTTTCAAAAGAACAGATTTACTGTCCTGTCTCTCTTTGAGCCCCTGACAAGGACCTAGTTCTTCTACATAAGCCTGAATCAGAGAACGGACAAAGCGTGATGATTTTCTTACTGTTGAGTGGTAATCTAAGTGGGTACAGTGGGCCTTAGTGCAAGGGACACGAGCTTCGGATCCACGGAGACCTGTGCTCATTTCTGGCTCTACACTTACAGTTTTCCAATTCAGGCAAATTACACAACTAATCTGAGTTTCATTTTTGTAAAACAGGAATAAGAACAGTGTCCTTGCAGGTTTGCCAGAAGGACGAGATAATACTCAGCACAGCTCCTGTTCGTAGGATTTAAAATGTGTTTAACACACGCCTATAAAAACAGTGTACCATTTTCATCTTCATAAATGGGTTCTTTTAAGTCTTATGGACCTCACTTCTCTTCTGACAGCCTGTAAAGGTGTAGACAGGAGGCTACGAGGTGGCCCCTTGGGATGAAGAAGGACACAGTTCATAGCTAGAGACCTTTGGGCTCTAATTCCATTGCGGAGGCCAAATGGGTCTCTTTTTTCCTTACTCCTTCTAAATTCTAAGTGAAACTCTAAATTCTAAATGAGTTCAAAGAAAGACAGTGTGGCCTTGTACCTTATGTCTCATCCTGTGAATATGTGGCGGGCAAAATAAAACTGTCACCTTCCATCCACACAAAGCAGTCTGAAAAACAGGGGTTTTTTAAACACATTGCTGAATTTATGAAAAACAAACAGCTGAGCCAGGTGACCTGATAACTTCAGTCAGGAACTTCAGTCTAGCTCGAAGGAGAAAAAGAACTCCTTGTGTTCAGGATTTTTTTAAAATGTGTATTGATTAACGGTTTTCTCCACGCTGGATGCCAAGAAAGATGCGAGCAAAGAGAATTTCTCCTCCAACTTGGCAAGGGTACTATAAAATGATGAGGACGACTGAAGATGACCCCAAGCCCATCCTGACAATCTCTGTCACAAATACAACCACAGACCAATGAAATAAATGGTCAGATTACCTCTGTATCAACCTCAAGCTCACTTCAGGAATGCTCGGGCTGCTTGGTGTAGAGCGGGTCCACGTGATCGTAATTCCCCACAGTCCCTGCATTTGGCTCAAAAGCAAGGTGGCTGCGGCTTCTACTTCTCTGTTGCCTCCTCTGGGATGACCGTCGTGACTCACTTGGCCCATCCCCTCCTGCCTGCTAACAACTAGGAAAGTCATAATCTGAAGCCGGGGAGCTCCTGAGGTCAATTCAAATTTAACACTGAAATCAGCTAAAACAGAAGGCTGAGTTAAACCTATCTGAAACGCACAATGTAATCGCTTCCTTCACAGGGAGGCCAGGGGCCAAGCCAAACAACCTCTATATCCATCAAGTTTGGAAATTGAAGAGTTGGGGAGGAGGAAGGCAGTGGCTTGTTTTTTGTTTCTGACAGAGTTCAAAACCAATGTGACGAAAGCTCACTGGAAATTTCTATTGCCTACTCTAAGTATTTACTTAAAGTTCAAACCCAGCAATTTAGACTTAAATGTAACCAAAAAGAAAAAAGTATTTGGTTGGAGAGTGAAAAAAAAAAAGGCGGTGGGGGGGGGTGGGATTTCTGCCTGCATTAACCCTCCCAGCAGCAGACATGTTCACCACAATATTTATTTTAGTAAATGTAGAGAAAGTGAAAAACATCACTTTTGCCTCTAGTATTTCAAAGCCTTGGACTTACTTTTTAAAAAATATATACACTACTAATGCCATACATACAGATTCAGATGGCTTTGCTGGCATGAAGGCCAGAGCTGACAGCCCCATTTACCAACTGAACAAACACCCCACAGAAGATTAAACATGGTTTGTGCTCTCCCCAAACAACCACCCCACCAGAGCCCGAGCGGAGACCTAAAAACCACTGCTGGAAAAAAAAGCTGGTTCAGTCTCTAAACGTGTCAAAACTGGGGCCTCGTCACTTGAGGGCTCGCTTTCCTCCCTAGAGCCAAAAATATTTCAAAAATAAACTAAGCTCCTGGTCATAAAATTAACCGCTACATCTTAGCAGGGTCTACCAAAAATTAAAACTGAACACCCAGCTCCAAAACCAAGGTTTGCGCTCGTGCTTCCTGTCACCCCCGTGTCAGCACTTTGACCAAGAAGGCAGAAAATGATTCCTCCCTTCTTAGCTGTCCCCGATGATACCTGCCCAAAAGAAGGGACTTGAATTCACAATAAACCATTCACCTGAACCCCAAAGTGGCCAGCCAGGGTTCGTAAGGCAGGAGAGGCCCCTTCTGCACGTAGCTCTGCCCCTCTGGGCGGGTGGGCTGCTGATGGGCTCCCTCGGAAAGTGGGCGACCTCCGTGTGCAAGGACTGGACGCACGAGTGGGAATGCAGCATGACGCAGTGGCCTATAACAGATCCCAGGAGGGCCACACTGCCTTCCTTCTCAAAATGTGACTCATCTTTTTTAAGCCAGAGACCAACGAGCAGCACCAAGCTGTCTGATCCACTTCTCTC
Organism: Lontra canadensis; assembly: GCF_010015895.1. Classification (NCBI taxonomy): domain Eukaryota; kingdom Metazoa; phylum Chordata; class Mammalia; order Carnivora; family Mustelidae; genus Lontra; species Lontra canadensis. The sequence continues at coordinate 4,308,867 of NW_022631109.1, read as the reverse complement.
TGGCAAGACATGGGCAGTGGACCTCTCCGTGGCCCTCCCCGTGGCCCTCTCCTGGCCCTCCCCAACACGACTCCTGTTTATCTCTGCCTTTCCTTTCCTTCCTGTCCACTTCGTCCTTCTCCCCTGCTCCTTTTTTCCTTCTACCCCTTTCTTTCTCCTTTTTAAAGAGTCAAATAAATGAAACAAACAAACAAAAATCCAGGAAACTAGATGTTGGAGAGAAACAAACTTGGCATGAAAAGATAGTTAATGAGAAAAAGCACTGCTCTCTGGAGTGTAAAACAGGGCCTTCATTTAAAGTAGCTATTTTGTTTACTTAAACGATGGCTCCCTGAATAGAGAGAAAGTATATGATTCTCTCAAGAGAACAAAAATCCCACTAAGGAGGATATCTTAAATGTCTAAGGAACTAAAGAATTTTCTTGGGGCAAATTCTGATTTGCCTAACAGACAGCAAATGTTCTTCTTGCAGCCTAAACTAGAGATCTACTACTACTGGTAGTTTCCAAAGTAGACTATCCCGACTTCAGTATTACCAATTAAAAGGGAATAGCCATAAAAAGTGCAGATACTACTGTCAGGCAATAAACTAGACCTTATCGGTGATAGTGGTGCACATTACAAACTTCAAACTCATTCCTTGCTCTAATCCATCAGAAACTTCCTGGCTTTAATAGGCTATAAAGGGCAGGAGCTTTGAAGTCCCTGGGATTAGGATCAGTAATAGACAGACTGAATGAGAAACTAAATGCAGGTGGAACATACTCTATGCGTCCTGAACGAAAAACAAATCCAATTAATCAAACAGTCCTCAGCCTGAGCTGCCAGCACCAACCAGCAGCGCACAGGGGTGGCCAAGGCAAGGGACAAAGCGATTAAGGATGGACCAATGGGAACCTGAGTGAGCGCTCACTTTAAGGAACTGAGTCGAAGCCTGAAGAGGGCATGCTCTGCTGACTTTCCCAATGGAAAGTGAAGCCGTCCTTTTTTTTTTTTTTTCTTTTTTCCTGAAGCAAAGTGCAGTATCAGAGCCCAGATAAGGAAGGAGAAAACTAATGCCTTTTAAACTGAGTTTTCATGTAAACAATCAGCTGAGATGGCTGAGGGAAGCTGAGCTCTGTTTTCCCAAGGCTGCTGGCCTTTGATCCCGCTGATTCCTAAGCTCTCAAACACTTGTGGCTACAGCGCATGCCATGGGCTTGGGGTTAAATGGGCCACCCCAGAACAAGAATGAGATGACTGAGAAAACTGGGGTCATGCTGCCTCAGAAATGGCATTGTAGTTAACAAAGCAGGACAACTCATTTAAACCTAAGGACACAAATAATTTGGCCATCCAAAAACCAATCCAGCTGAGAGGCGTGCTAACACCCAGACCAGGCCTTTCCTGAACATACCATTTTCCCACTCTTCTTACCTTCTGGGGGGTTTTTATTCTGGTTATTCCAGACGACCAGCAGCTTGGATAGACTGGGCACCTTGGACACCTCGGTGATGACCCGGAAGAGGCTCTCCACTCGGTCATACGTGAGGACGATGGCGGTGAAACCTTGCGACTGTGGCGGGATCAGTGGGAGGAAGAGTGGGTTGCTCACGCTGCTCCACTTCTGCAAGGCAACAGGTTCATGTGGGTCAGCGAAGGACCTAGTTACCATGGAGCTGATTTTTTTGCAATGTTGTCCCTAAACCAGGACATGGGAGATTTGGTGACTTTAACATGACCAACCCAAGAGCTAAAGCAACTCTTTGGTCTTCTCTTCCCCAAAACTTGTATTGACTCTCTTTAATTAACTTGAGCTCTGAGGTCACCCAAGTAGGAGCAGAGAATTTTTGTAGCTGAGAAGAGATATCTAGTTAAACACAGCAGATTAAACACGTACATTGAGCTCCATTCTCTCCTCAAGCCAATTCAAGGGACAGTGGATACAAAGTACAAATGGACAATGACAGTGAAATGAGAGAAGACACAACAGGGGACGAGCAGTATCGACGGGTTTCAGTAAGACTAGGAGGGACCAGAGAAGTGATAACAGAGCAGGAGAATGAGGGCAAAAGCTAAGTAACCACACAGAGGGGCCAACAAATGAACCAAGTCCAAACCATTGAACCCCACAAAGGCTCAGAAATCAGCTGAGCAGGAACCTGGGGTAAGAGGAGGGGCAGGGTTAAAAACAGGAAGACTGGTTAAAAATATGTATAAGGAGCAAAAGAGACCCAGATCCACAAACCTCTGCTTCACCCAGCCACTCAGCCAGAAAACTCCTCTTGCTGCCCACCCCTACAGGAGGGGGGAGGCCTATTCTCTGAGGAACTGAGGCTCTGGGCATGGAAACATGGCCACAGCTGAGAGGAAAACGCCGGTCAAAGTCTATGAGCCAGCTGCCCTTCTTCCCCTCCAAGTCCCCAAACACTGGCAGCCAGGGGCCTAGATTCCCCCTCCACCATTGGACAGTGACACCCTAAGTGCAGGAGGCTTGCCCTCACACCCAGAGCTGCCTTCCAGTCGGGTTTTCAGTCCTTCCCTGGTAGTTATGAACAGATCCTAGAATCACAGTCATCTCAAGAACATCTTCAGCATAATGACAGAAACCAAACGAACAAATAGAAAAAGAGGAACTCAGAGGAAACAAGAGACAACAGAAGAAGCAGAAGAAAATTAAAACAACATCAATGACAAATTATATTCTCAGGAAGAAAATTTTATCCATGAAATAAGAATAAACTGATATTTTTATTTTAAAAGATCTATCAAAGAACAGGAAAGAACTCTTGGACATTAAAAATAGGATAGCTTAATTTTTTTTTTTTAAAGCAGGATTAAAAGAAAAAGGTAATCTATTCCAGTCTCGTGAACAAAAAGGCAAAGATGAAAAACAGCTCAGAGAAGATGAGAAAATCCAGGAGGTCCAACATCCACCTAATAGGAGGTTCCTAAAAAAGAAAACAGAGTACAGAAGAAACAAAGGACTATCAAAAAAATTAAATAAATTCTTGGGACAAAAGATAGAAATGACATGAATTTTCAGATTGGAAGGGCCCAATAAGTAATTAGCACATTGAGTCTGGAAAAAAAAAAAGACAAAAAGCAAAACAATAGAAGACCTATCAAAGCACATCATTTCTGACACTGTGAATAAAGAGTGAGAATATACAAAATGCCTAAATCTAGGTGATGAGTTCTAGGTGTGAGTTCACTGTACATTCTTGCAACTTCTCTGTAAGTTCAAAAATTTTCTCAAAATCAGGTTTAAAAAGTAATGAAGGAAATTCAATTTCTTTGCTATCATTAAAACATTAAGTATATTTCAATGCGGTGATACAAGCAAAACTGTTTTTGTTCTGATAATAAGATTGTTAAAACATTTTCATATTTTAAAACAGCTTTTTTGAGATATAATTAAATGGTTTTGGTATATTATGTAAATTTTTTTAAACCGTGGTAAAATATAATGTGAAACTTGCATTTTAGCCATTTTTAAGTATACAGTTCAGTGATGTGAATTACCTTCACATTTGTATGTTATTATGTGAAAAGCCCGGGACCGAACTTCATCTCTGCTAGAAGGTGGCTGGACACGAAACATCCTACTGTTATTTTGGCCGCTTAGTCTCCTGTCCTCTGGGATTCCCAAGGTCCCCCATCAGCCTCACCCTTATCACTGATGGACACCCATCACCACATAGAGGACAACAGCTGTTTGCCAGATGTAACAGTGTGGGACAGGAAATGTACACAAACACATGGAATACACATGGGATGGGAACTCAAAGAGACTGAATGGGATTCCAGGAGTCCTAATGTAATCAGGATATTAAAGCCAAAATGTCCACAACGGGCCATAATTAGATTTCACAGCCGTGAGACACAATAAGAAAGGCTGACTTTGTTTCCATGACCTCACGCTTTGACTTTAAGCTGCAGTGTCAGAACGTACCTAGATTTTAGCACTGGTACCCTAGCATCTCGTCCACATTGGTAGGAACCCCTTTTAGTTATCTACCCCAAAGCTTATTTCTCATACCTTCCTGACCTTTATGGAAACGAAGTCAGTAAGCAGCCCCGTGCTTCAGTCACAGTTAACCCCGAAAGTGCAGTCTCTCTGCCGTCACCATCCCAGCCCGCTCATTCACTCCTCCCCACACAGTACTCTCTTATGCTTGAAAAACACCATTTTAAATGAAAAGGACACAAAAGCCGAGTTTCTGAGGTGCTGTAATGTGTGTGAAAGCTTTACTGAGTACCTAAGTGTCAGGCCCCAGGCGCTATGTGTCATGTCTCATCTGAGCCGCACAACAACCCCCAAGCCAGATACGGTTATTCTCGTTTTACAGAAGATCAAACTGTAGGCTTAAACGTAGTGAATGATGCCTAATCATTTGCTTCACCAGTCAAAAGAAGAAAGGGAGAAAGAAAATCAGAAAGGAAGGGAGGGAAAAGAGAATGACGTGATGATGTTCAAGGTCTGGCTTCCGAACACCATGGCGGAGGCCCATGGCCCACCCTCGAGCCCTCCTGCCCTGAGTCCCAGGTAGGCACCGCCATTCTGGAAACTCTGGAAACTGGAACTATGGGGAACACTGGAGTTTATTACTTCTAACTCTTCTCTGAGACAAAAATGCTGGAAGTTCTTTATCCTTGATAATCACATGTGGGCCAATAAGCAAGAGACCGCCCCAAACACTAGGACTTCAGAAGATACATGGAATAAAACTCACCGAATATATAACACTGACACAAAGGAAACACATAAATTAAAAAAGGTAAATATGCCTCTAACGCAGAAGGAAAAACTATTAAAACTCCAACAAAATGGGGTCTGTTCTTCGGGAGAAGTGGGGAATGCCAACACACTTGAATGCCTGTATGACATTAAAAGGAGAGGAAAGTTCCCTGAGAGACGCGAAGCTTGGTTTCAGAAAATGAATCCCTTGGAATTTCAACGGAGGCACCCCCTGAGGGGCATCACAGCTCTGATTTCAAGGCACTGCCAGGAGAAGGAACCAGAGTCTCTGGCAAGATGACCGATCTGTTCTCATCCTGTTTGCCAGCTCCATTCGGGATTCCAAGGGGAGGTAGGAACGGGTGGGTGGGAAGCAGACAGTTACTTGTCTTGGTGCTCAATTTTTCCACACTCCTCACTTGCATACCAGAGAGGGCGTGAAAACTGGGGAAGCAGAAAAGGCAGCATCAAGGGGAGACAGAGGACGCAAAGGAGCATAACAAGGTCTGAAATACCAACACTTCCCGTAAAAGACAGACGTTGAGATGAACACAGACGTAACACAGAAGCCGCTAGCATCTGTTTCCTAGGACACAGGCCTGGTGCTCTACTGCAGGATGTGCCGAGGGGGTGGAGGCAAATGACTTCAAACAGTGAGTAAGCACATTTGGGGTCAGTTTGGGAATCATGTGTCCTTAACATAATTTCAGGCTCTTTTGCTTACCAGCTGTGTGACCTGGGCGAAGTACTTAACCTCTCTTGCACCTCAGTGTCTATAACTGCGATAATAACGACTACTTTTCCTGACATGAGATATAATGATGATAATAATTTCTAATAATGTTAATTAACATTTCTTAATTATTATTTCTTAACAAGCCAGAAGTTGTTAATAAAAGTAAACAGTTAGTAGATGGAAAGTACCTCACACTACAAGCACATCTGGTAAATGGTCGCCCATGGCTGATCCTGCGGGAGTAATCATTTCTCTGGGCTTTACTTTCCACGGTTCCTACAAGTGGGAGGGCAACCATGAGGTCTCTTCCAGCAACAAGTTTGAATGACTTGTTGACTTATCATGACTTGACCTTATCATGCTTCAGGGTCCTAGTTTATCTGGATTCTCTACCTCTATTTCCTCTCCAAATACACTGTTTTTATTTTCACAGTTTCCTCTTTTCCTTCCTGTTCTTTATATTTTATCTCGAGAGCTCCAAGACAGCAAGAGCCGTAACTGTTACAACAGCTTGTACCTAGCCAGTGCCTAGCACCGCTCAATAAAAACCTGTTCAAGAATGGTTAAGTTAAACCCCAATGACCCAGGTCATGCTCTTTCTGTCCTCTTTATGTATGGATGTGAACAGGTGAGGTACATGCAAAGAAGGGATGTCATGAGTTCTGAACGTAATTTATAACTTAGTTCACTCATTTTAAAGCACTTACGAGAACCTCAGTGGGCCAACTACTCTGAAGAAGGGCAGGATGGGGAGAGTCCACAGAGAGCTTGCATTTACACCCTGCCATGTACTAGTTCTGTGACGTGTAAAGCTCCTCCTGTGTTGACTTCCTCATCTGCAAAACAGGGACCATGATGGTACCCGTCTCCCAGGGCGATGTGACAAATGAGGTCGGCCCACAAGCAATGAGTGCTCAGCACAGAGCTCCATGAACCGTACTTTAAACCAAACACAAATCGTCCAGCTCTCTCCATTGGTATTTTTCTTGCCTGCCAAAACACTGGTGTGTCACCAAGTCAACAATCATCCCTACCGATCGTATTTCTGGTGCATTTCCTGAGCTCATACTATTCGCCTGGAAGAGTTTCACGGGTGCCAGGACAAACACAGCCTCCCCCTCAACATGCTTGTCATCTGGTGGGGCGGACAGCTCAGTGAGATAACCAGCCCTGACACAGGTATTCCAGTCCTATGGGAATGTAAAGGTCTACACGGTGGCCTCGGCCCCCCGGAGGACATGAGGAGGGCCCGCTGCGTCGGTCCAGCGTCAGCCGGCGAGTGCTGGCAAACTGAGTGAGCAGTCTTGCTAGGACCCCTTCACCAGATCCGGAGAGAAGGAAGGAGAGAGGAAATGAGAGGCACCGGCCAGGCGGCCAAGGCCACAGCGTGAAAAGCCTTGAATGGGGGAAGGTTTTGTAAGTCACGTGATTAGCTTTCCGTGGATTTCTTTCGTAACTTTCTTTTCCCGAGTATTGTTTTTCCGATAAGTGAAAATGGCTAACTTTAGGTTCTATTTCAAAAGGTCAGAAAGCGGAAATGCTGATCTGCAGCTAGGTTTCTGTGCCAATTGCTTTCCCCCTCCTCGAACATAATCCCATTTGCCTTTGGAGCACAGTGACAGCGTGGAGAAAGGCAGCTTTAATTGGGGTATGCGCCTTCACACAAACACTCCACTCCACTGGGGTAAGGTCAACAAACTAACCCCCAGAGAAAAAAACTTAGCGGAGAAGGACATTTCAGAAACAGCATTTAGTCACCTCTGAAATACCTTTAAGAGCTACCCCCTGCTGGCTGACCAAAGAGAGTGTCTACAGTCTGGGACCTCTTGACCCCACTTTCTGCAGGAAATCAAGCAAATTTAAACCTCCATAATTTACTCAAGACTCTGACTTCTGCCAGGGAAAAGGCAAACAATGCTAGCAATTAACTCCATTGCCTGATTAGATCTCCATCGTGGCAAGACAGGGCATGAAACCAGGCACCCAGCGCTGGTGACCTGAAAAAAAGGCGAAACCCACTTATTACAGCGGCACTGTATGCATCTTGGCTATCGATACCACTCTCAAACCTACACAGTGCAACTGTTCACTCAAAGATGGGAGGAGAAGTATGCATCATTCTGCCAGAATACTGGCAGTTGGCCAAAATACCTTGTCCATCTCTCGCCCATCCTCCCGAACTTCACTTCTCACTCCCACAACAGATATTCATTATAGAAGCTTCAATAAGAAATCCAGATTGTTCAATTGCAGTCACATAAAAGCAATCCACAGTAGCTACGACAACTGTCAGGTCACAATCCCAGCTTTTGTATTGCTTATTCTGGAAAGCTCTGGTGAATGAGCGAGCAGTGAGCAGACTAAGCAGCGAGAGAAAGTCGTGGGTTTGGGTTTCAAGATGCCTCGAAGAAAGGCCCTGGGAGGCTAGGCGTAAAGTCAACTTGTAGGGCAAAGGGGTTCCCTCCTTCAAGAAAGAAACTCAAACTCAAACTAGGTGTGCCTTCGGCAATCTCATACAAAGAAAGTTGTCTGGACCCTTCTTACAATCTTGCTTTCCCTTTTTTTTTTCTTCAGTTGAAAGGTCACAGTAGCCCTATATGAGCTTAACCAAAACCATTCTAGCCAAGGTCACCTACCATACAGATAGTGGAGGAAGATAGGAAGCAAATGGCCTTTGCTAAGCATCCTGAAATGTTCTTGCTGAACTACTCGAGGATTATAAAATCAAGAGTGAGGAAAACCACATTCCATTACCAACTAAAGGGCTCTTTCAACCTAAACCAACCAAATTCCAGACAGGAAAAACTCAACCTCGAAGAAGGATGGTTCAAAATTTAATTCCTGTTATGCACCATATCAGAGATATTTTTTAAAATGTCACCACGTATAAATCCATGTGATAAGAAGAGCACTCAGTATACCGGAATGAACCCACATTTCATTTAACTGAAGGTGTCTGCCTGAGCAGAAAAGTGAGAATTCAGAGGAGAAAGGAAGGCAGGAGAGGACAGGCTTGATATACAGAAGCTTTTGAGGCCCTGGTAATGAGGAGCCTTACCTATCCCTACCTTGATAGAAAGGGCAGCTTTCCTGCTTGTTTTGAAGTTATCAGCCCCTACCTCAATGTGGTTTCAATTATGAATTACCAGACTAAAAGGGGGGAAAAGCTTTGATTTATTCTTTTTTGCTCCAATTATGCATGATGTGTTTCCACTGAAGATTTTGAAAAGTATTTCATCATGCCTCTCATCCTGAAGTGGTCAAAGGGCAAAACCAAAAGGAGTTAACCCTTCCATTTCTCCTCTAGGTTCAAACAGACTCCCTACCCATGGATCCGAGGCAGGGCTTCCGAAGCAAACCAAGCCAGGAAAGGGTTAAGCATTAGCATCATATTACTAACGTGCATAAGGGTGGTGTCCCCTGTCCAAAATGGTGAGATGATATTTATGTTAATGGTTACTGGGAGATTTGAAAGGGGCAATCAGTAACGTGGCCCACGTTACCTTAACCATTAAGCCTCTACGGCCCCAACTACTGGCAGCACACACTCCACTGGGCTTGCACGGCCTATGGAAACCGGAGAAGCACAGAGACCTAAGGCCTGTCTTCAAGCAGGCACTCTTAGATCAAGGGAGAAAAGATTCGGCAACAAGTCTGAAGTCTACTCGTTGCGTTCTATCTTTAACTCATTCCACCCATAAAAAAGAACCAATTCTTCACAAAAACAAGGATAACACCATAGAGACAGCTCACTGACTTCCCACTAAACAGACACAGGACAGATGAAGAAAATCAAAGGCTAGAAATCCCCTTCGTGCTGCGGATAAACTAAGGGAGATACTAAGTTATCAACTTAGAATTCCTATAACTCACTTAGAGTAATTTGTTCATAAATATATTTTCTATATGGTGGAACTGGAATGAGTCTAACCACATCTGGGTGCACCAGGAAAACAGGGACTGTGACTTGCTGACATCCAAAGAAATTGAGCCAGAGACATAACTCAGGGTCACAGGAGCATGGGGCAAGCGATTTCTACCATTAGTCTGCCTTTTTCTTCTAGGTAAGTTTAAGGACTTCTCTTTTTCTTTGGTGTACCTCAGTTTCATTATGATGATCCTGCTTGTGGTTTCTAGGTCTTGCCGATCTGAGGTCTGGTATCATTCAACAGTTTTGGAAAGTTCTCAGCTACTGCCCATTCAAAGCGCCTCTTTCCTCTCTCTCTCTCTCTCTCCTCCGTCTGGAACTGATTAGACCTTGTCCCTCCGTTCTCCGCATCACTTCACTCTTCTGTCTCTTTGGGCTGCATCTGAACAATTTCTTTGAATCCAACAATCTAATCTAATCCAATAATCAGAGTCCTTGAAGGTGTGTTTCTGCGGGTTCTCATCCATGATGTCTCCTCATTTCTGTATGGTCTTGTGGGTTTTAACTGTGAGCTGCTCATTTCCTTAGATACTTTATTGGTAAGAATTATATGAGACCCAGACTGAAGACGAACTGCTCTAAAGAGGGTCTGTGTCTACTTCTGCTGCTTCCTATCAATTCAGGGCCACTTCTAATGAAATTCTCCACAGAAGGCTTATTTGGACCACACAGTTGTATGAATTCAGACCAGAAACCATGTGAAGGTGGCTTCTCACTGTAGTTATCAGCAATAGGACCACTACAAAAGCTATTGCTCTTTACCCTTTCAGTAAATATCTAGTCTTTTAGTTTCCTGGCTTCTCCAGGAAGCTCTTTTTTGAGTCTCCAACTTGCACAGGCCACAGGCTTTCCATCCCGCTCCTGTGTCCCACTCTCTATAGCAAAAGCTCCAGGTCATCAAACTGTGAAAATCTGCATGGCAAAAGCTGACTCTGGCTCCTACTCACCTGCAAAGAGACCTGGTTTCACTTTGTTTTCTGACTCACTCACTTTGTGAGTCAACAAATACCTTACTTTCATGCCCGCTTGGCCAAGGGCTAATGCTGCTCTATAATACTTCATTCAGTATGTTAGCCGTTCAGTCAGGAAGATCATTAAGCGTGTCTAGTCCATCACAAAGCCGGTGACAGAAGTCTTTCTCTAGTCACACTGTCGACCTAATTATTTGCTGTTGTGTTTCCTATTTAATTGGGGTGCCAAGTTTGTGAGCAAGATAGAAACACGAACATACGGCAACATCTTCTAACAGATGGAATGATGGACTTCCGACTCCACGTCCTCTTTTATGAGATCGAATGACGGGGAGATGGCTCTTAAGTAAGTCACACTTTCTTTACCTGTAAGAATGAAGCTAACAGAATGTTCACTCTTGGGGTCTTAAGTACTGAGCAATGGAAAATACACGATAAAGCCTATCTGGAAATGGAAACAAACACAAGACTGCTGTCCTGTGAATTTCAATTTTCCCCACCAGGGTTCTACCCGCTTCCAAAATTTGTTTCCATGTGATAAAGCTTTATGTTAACAAAACTTTTCTTTTTACAGTGCTACACCACTTCCAAAATTCTTCCACATATGTTATTTCATAATAATCCTGCAAAGTGAGTAAAAGCCCCATTTCTCAGATAAGGATAACAAGTTTCAAAGCACAAGGTCAAGTTAATAAACAGCTTTGAACCCCAAGGTTTGAGTCCACAATGTCCTTTTCAGTGGTCTTGATTAGTCCTTGGTAATCAGCCACTATGCTGCACTCTTCTAAAGCAGTTACTAACCCTAAACCCGTTCTATAGATAAGCAGAGTGCTACAAAGAGAGATTCCATAAGCAACCTCAAGTCACTGGGCTCATCACCAGGAGAGAAGGGAGGAAAATGTGCAGTTCAGGAATTTCTGAGCTCTAGTTAGCTTACTGGAGACTCACAGGTTAAATCCATCTGAATGCCTCTCTGAAAATGCCAGCTATTATCTGAGTTCCAGCTACTTAAATTTTTCCTTTATATACCACTGAAATTCACATTTGGCTAAATGCCTGCCCCCTCTTCTGTAAAGCCAAACTACTGTCAAGAAGAGCAGGAAGCGTTGCCACTGATGGCTTTTCAGGTAGTAGAGGAAAAAGTTGACATTTCATCCTCCTCTTGGTTGGAAAGGAAGCCAATCATTTATAAGAACCCTCGTCTGGCTGCGGCTTCCATCAGTGGGATGGACAGAAGCCAGTTAAATGGCTCAACATAAGCCATATTAAAAGAATTTGGAATGAGGAAAGAGTGGGTTCCATATGCTGATGCTTTTAATAATTCATGAGTTCTATCAGTCTGCAAGTAATAAATTTCACTAAACATGTCTACAGTAAGATAGTTTTAAGATACTGTTAATCAATTAAGTGAGTGAATACAAAAAAATAGGGGCAAAAGTAACACATCATTGATTTTTATTGGTTCCTAATTCGATATATTAAAAATAACAGCTCAGCTGCTTGATAGGTCAAAAGATTTATTTTTAGGACATGGTCTTTAAATGCATAACCATCATCCCTGGATCTGTTACCTCAAAAGTATACTGTAAACTCTTAAAAGTTATGCTTTAATGAAAAAACTAGTGATTTATTTGATTCAAATAAACAAGGCTGATCTCTAATCTGAAGTTTTCAAGAATGTCAATGGTGCTGAAACTACCACTTCTCATGAGAGGTAATACACATTTCCAATTTCATTGGACTCTCCTATAGTTGGAATAGTCTGATAGTTGGAAAGAGAGTTTTGTTCTCTGGCCCAGGCATAAAAATGTTTGCTGGCCAGCTGCAGTATGGAGGAAGACTTCACCAGCTTGGTAAACAGAAACTCTTGAAAAAGATGAAGTTACAGCTTATGGCATCTAAGCACAAAACACCAACACGGGTACGACCAAGAAAACCAAACTTTTTGTGTGGTTCGGAGCTGAGAGGAGTACAACACCACCATTCAAGTTGATACAATGTGGAAAGAACAACCTCTACAATGTAGTCATTTCTGAATTCTTAATTTCTCTGGAATTCTGGTAAGGCATATGCTTTGTCTACTCTGTCTTACCCCTGCTTCCTCCCGCAAAAAAGGAAAGGCATGAACCTGCGAGGGCAAAAGGAGACAAGAGTGGACAAGAATTCAACACATCTTGGGAGGTGAAACAGATGACGTTTCTTGCTATCCAACACAGAGAAATGTAGGATGAAATGTAACAAAACTTCCAAATACATAGCTGAGGCCAGGGGACATGGGAATTCTGAGGCACCGAAGATGAAAAGAAACCGCAATCATGAGCTGAACACATGGGAGGGACTGGCACTGTGGAACACTGAGGAAGGCAGAGGTAGTTTGCACTTGGTGCCACACGGGTTTAAGGTCCACGCCAGAAGAGAGGGACAATGGCCTTGGGCACAGCACGTGAGGGAACTAGAAGTGGGACATACACACAAAGGCAGAATCCTTCAGTGAAAAGGTGGTCCAGAATGTCATCCCCTCAGAGATGGAGGCAATAAAAAACACTTATCTTTTTCAACCTGAGTTTGAGTTGGGGTGCTTCCAATGGAGACCAGCCCTCACAGAGGTTTGGGGTTTAAACAAAATCTCCATCTGTAGTATGGAAACCTCCTATGAGAAATTAATGTTAAAAAGTGATTTATCTCCTGGATAACTTTGGAACACCTAGCAGAAGCCAAAACAAACAAAGGAACAAGAACGAGCAAATCCTCTGGAGTAACACCCCCTTGCCCAGGTGGCAAAGATTACCACAGGAAACCTTACTGAAGATGAACTCACATCCCAAAATTATAAAACATATAAGGAAACAAAGCAACAAGAGCAATAGGCAGTAGAGAAATGATAGGAACAGACCTTACAAGAAATTTAAAAATGGATCATAGGAAAAGATCAAGTATCTCAAATAATTATAAAAGGATGAACTTTTAAATACACAGTTTTTAAAAAGACGCTATGAAAAAAAAACCAGGCAGACAGATCTGAAAAATAATTAAAACTGTTTCTAAAAATAACCACTGAAATTTAAATCTCAATGGATGGGTGAAAAAGAAATCAGTCACAGCTGAAGAGAACAGCAAAATCGATGTGAAACAATTATCCAGCGTGTAGTACAGAAAGATAAAAATGTGGGAAACGTGAGGGAAGAAAAACCTGAGAGACATAACAACAGGATGAAGGAGGTCTGACATACATTCAACAGGAAAAGGAAAGATTTGTGAAAATGACAGATAATATTCGAAGAGAAAACAATGGAGAATTTTCCAAAACTGATTAAAGACATGAACTCTCAGGTCAAAGACAAAATAATTACTCTCAAAAGCAGATAGAAAGCGGGAATTACAGCCGTTCAGCAACCATTACAAAAACTGATTTGGGTGAGAAATCATCAGTGGAGGCGACAACAAGCCAGGCAAAGTTTGAGAAGGAGCAGGGCATGTACATGGTCTCAAAGCATTTCCCCATTTGAGACGATGCATTTGAGACATATAATTTTTGTGATATTCCAGTCAAAAAGGCATAATTTGAATTTCAACAATTTTCAGTTGAATGCATAAATTGATACAAAAGCACGAGACAAACCCAAATCAAGAGATGTCGAGAGACATCTTACAAAATAACTAACATGTTCTCTTAAACAGTTCAGCGTCGTGCAAGGCAAAGACGGAGAAGTTGTTCTAGAGTAAGCAGACATGACAACTGGTGTAACGCATGGTCTGGCATTTTTTTTTTTTTTTCTGTAATGGACATTAGGATAATTGGAAAAATCTACATAAGGTCTATAGATTAAATAATATATCAATGTTTATTTCAGATAACTTTGATAACTGTACTGTAATTCTTTATGAGATATATTTAGGAGTAAAGGTGTGTCAGATCTGCAACTTTCAAATAAATGGCTTAGGAGAAAAATAAATATAAATGTGTACACATACACAGAGAGAGAAAAGTATAAAGGGAATATAGTAAAACATTAACGTTTGACAAATACTGTATAGCATGTACAGAAACTCTCTGTACTATTTTTTGGAACTTTCAGCTTGAAATTATGTCAAAATAAAAAACAGAGAATTTTAGGGCTGTTTAAGCAAACAAACAAAAGGCAGAGCAACATAAAGTACCAAGAGAAACAAACAAACAAAAAAAAGCTAAGCTTTTCAAAGTTGACCAGAAGACTCAGAAATTGAAGGACTGGAGGGACTAGGGGGAGCCTGGGTGGCTCAGTTGGTTAAGTGTCTGACTAGGCTCAGGTCATGATCTCAGGGTCCTGGGACAGAGCTCCACGTTGGGCTCCACACTCAGTGCGGAGCCTGCTTCTCCCTCTCCCTCTGCTCCTCCCCATCCTCGTGTGTTCTCTCTTTCTGTCAAATACATAAATAAAATCTTATGTGGAACATAAGAAACAGCTTGGAGGACATTAGGAAAAGGAAGGGAAAATGAAGAGTGGGGGGGGCATCAGAGGAGGAGACAAACCATGAGAGACTATGGACTCTGGGAAACTGAAGGTTTTAGAGGGGACGGGGATGGGGAGATGGGTGAGCCTGGTGGTGGGTATTGTCAAGGAGGGCACGGATTGCATGGAGGACTGGGTGTTATACGCAAACAATGAATCGTGGAACACTACACCAAAAACTAATGATGTACTGTATGGTGACAAAAAAAGCAAAACAAAATGAAACAAAATAAAAGAAATTGGAGATAACAGGTGTCCCAGAAAAAGGGACTCTGAAAACAGAAATAAAGAACATTGGTTCCAAGATCCCTTAAGCTGACAGGCACAGGCAAGCCAGCCCTCTGCCTGTCCTCCTGTCTCCGCTGCCACCTCAGCAGGAGAAGGGAAGTTTATTCCCTGGAGAAAATGAATTAGAGGGACTCCACAGTCAGATACCCAAGCCATGGAAAGCACGGTGAGGCAGCACACAGAATACAGTGCATTAAGTGATCACGTATAAATGAAGAATGAGAACGTGTCTCCTCCTCCCCCATTCAGCTCCTCGGGTGCTTGCAACCCAGACATTACCCATGCTCCTCCACTCCCAAAGGCAGACAGATTACTCTCTGGACCAATGAACCAATCCAACAGAGACAGCCCATGAACAGTGACATCGGGTAAACGACTGGGTCCCCATCCTCTTAACTGATGTAAAGCTCACCAGTTGACAGGCCTTACAGAGAACTCTCAATCAGCTTTCAGCATCCCACTTTTAAGTAAGACTGCAGGAAACATCAGGTATTTGAAGAAAGTTGCCAATATGAAAGAGAAAATGAACTGAAGAAGGAATCTAGAGGAAACAAACTATACAAGAAGCTAAAGAAAAATAAAAACAAAATCACAGTATCTTCAGAGAGAGAGAGAAAGAGAGTACCGTAGTCTTACCATAAGAATAGGAAGCTATAGGGGCACCTGGGTGGCTCAGTTGGTTAAACGTCTGCCTTCAGCTCAGGTCATGATCCCAAGGTCCTGGGATCAAGCCCTGCATCAGGCTCCCTACTCGGCGGGAAACCTGCTTCTCCCTCTCCCTCTGCCCGCCATGCCCCCTGATTGTGCTCCCTCTCTGTCATATAAATAAATAAAATCTTAAAAAAAAAGAATAGGAAGCTATACAAGAAGACTAATTAGAAATCAAGAAAAGGGGGCACATGGGGGGCTCAGTGGATTAAGCATCCTACTTTTGATTTCAGCTCAGATCATGACCTCAGTCTCCTGGGATTGAGCCCTGAATTGGGCTCCATGCTTAGCAGGGAGTCCCACTTGAGGATTCTTTCTCTCCCCTCCCTCTGCCCCTCCCCTGCTTGCACATGCTCACTCTCTCTCTCAAATAAATAAGTAAATCTTTAAAAAAAAAAGAAATTGAGAAAAACTTAGAAATTGAAAGTAGACAAAATTTCTAAAATCAAAAGAAACGTTAGAACATAAAATTGAGAAAATACCTAAGAAACTCAGACAAAAAGATTACTGAAATAAAAAGAGATGATAAATAGAACAGAAATGATAAGAAAAATAAGGTTCAATCTAACATATTCATCATTTAGGTAACAGAAGTTCCATAAAGAGAAAAAAGAGAAAACATGTATTTATACAGTTCTAATAATAATGCACATAATAAATACGGCTTTAATGAAAAATGGTGATACAGCCCTACCGGAAAGTTGGGAGAAATGGAATATGTAAAGAAAGAAGAGAACAAGAGAAAAACTGCTGACCCAAAGGAAGTAAAAAGATAATGTGTATGATTGAGAAATTGAAAAAAAAAAAATAGCACCCTAAGCACTTGATGGGGAGATAGGAAGATAAATCCCAGAGGAAAGCTAGAAGAGTTGAAACCAGTTGCCCCTTGGGAACAGGCCTCAGTTTTAGATATAGGCTTTATTTTACCATTTGAATTTTTGAACCTTACATGTGTTAAGCTACACAACTTTTAAAAATGTAAAAGTAAGAAATATAACAGATTTAAAAAAAGAGAGAGAGAACCATGGGGCACCTGGGTGGCTCAGTGGGTTAAGCCTCTGCCTTCGGCGGGGTCATGATCTCAGGGTGCTGGGATCGAGCCCGGCATCGCGCTTGCTGCTCAGCAGGGAGCCTGCTTCCTCCTCTCTCTCTGCCTGCCTCTCTGCCTACTTTGATCTCTCTGTCAAATAAATAAATAAAATCTTAAAAAAAAAAAAGAGAGAACCAAAGATCAAGAATCCACCTCTAGTTAGAGCAATGGTTCTACTCTGCACCAACCCATTCATTAGAATACACCCAAATATTCATTGGTTGGGAGGCACATAACTACCTTAGGATATTAGAAATGAAAACAAACTTCATTATCCTGATGTTATAACACCCAGCAGCTATATTTTCCTGGTAACTTCTGCTACCGAGTCATGTAAGCAGACATGAAGAGAATTAAGTGACCCCCCCCCCAAAAAAGGAGAAAGGGAATATGTGCTCCTAAGTGATGGCTGGGGCACGCACCAAGGATGACTGTGCCAAAACACTCGGTATGCTCTTCAGCCCGCTGCCAGAGCAAACTTCCGCAAGACTCCAGAAACCTACTCTAGTCACTGCCCTCCTTCCAGCAGTATGACGTAAGGAAGCAGTCAGGTGTTGACTGAGGAAAGCCAGAGCCATAAAGCTCGCTTGTACGGAAGCCCCGGAGGTGAGACTGCATCCGAGGAAACCAAGCGCGCTCACTCACCCTCCGCCTCCCCCGCAGCGGCCAGGGAGGGGTGCAGGGGTGCGTCCCACAGGTGTATGAGTTCCCCGGAGGAAGAATGTACGGTGTTGGTCCAAAAGCTCTAAGTGACACCGTCACCTCAGCCACACCTCCAGGCTCATCTCTTTGCTCCCCTTACACATCCTCCCGCTCTGGGCCTGGCTTGTGACCCGGTCTTTTCCATTTTCTAGCGGACCATCAGAGTCAGCCAAGTTGTTTGCTTGGGGCCCCAGATCAAGCTCTTTGGATCTTCCCGCATCTCCCCAGCCACCGACCTGACTCAGCTTTCTTTACTCCCTGGCTACTGACGATCTCAGCCTTTCTGGCTTGTATCCACAGAGCAGTCCAGTGGCAAAGTCTACACAAGGCAAGTGCTGGAATTCGTGGCCGTGTACCGGAGCCCTTGAGTGACTGAGATGCTACAAACGCGATACCTCTGAAAACAAGCCTTCGAAGAGCTTACATGTATGTACTTAAAATGCAAGCTTAACATTCTAAATTCCATACATACTTTAGTCGTATCTAGGCAGTGGGAGGAAGAAGGGGAGAATCAGCCCAGAAGGACTGCTGGGGGCAGGGTAGGCTTTCAAATGCCAGAGAAACATTCCACAACCTGGAAGTTGAAGGGCACGGAGTGGAGTTAAACAGACTGTTCGCGTGCTGTCTCCTCAGCCCGGAGCCCTCACCGACGTACTCGAGCTGGCACTTCTTCAGCCTGCGGACTGACTGACCGCTTGGCAGTGCTCACCACTGCGTGATACTCTCAGCTGCTCGTACGACCCCAACACTGGTGAGTGGGGGCTGCTGCCTGGACATCTCAGTGCAGCCAGCCCGGAGTACTTCAAGTGGCGAGACAGATGCCCTTGGAGCCAACTCTGGATGCTTCAAACCCGGGTCGGGGGTCCAGAAGAGGAAATGGACAGGAGGAGAGGGAGTGCTTTCTCTGGTGGGTAAGTCAGGACACACACAGTGAATCAATCCCACATCAAAGTATGGTCCCTGGCCTAGCGGCACCAACACCATCCAGAAACTTGCTAGAAATGCAAATTCCAGGACCCCACCCAGGCCTACTCAATCGGTGTCTTAACAAGCTTTCCAGGAAATTCTGATGCATCCTAAGTATGCACTCACCTCCCTCAGAACTTAATGGGGACTAAGGGCAAGCTCTGCCACCTAGGACCCACAGCTCTGAATACCCCGGCTCCTCACGGCTGCACGAGCCCTTCAAGTGACCTGATGCACACTCCCCGCTCCCCGCCCCAGCGAGCCCTTGTGGAGGCCGGCACGTGAGGCTCCTAGAAGCCCAGCTAAGGATACACTCCTCATCTGAGGTCTCGCTCACAACTAAGTCACCCCTCTGGCTAGATTTTACAGGAATAAGCTCTTACTTTCCAACCTCTTTTTTCTACAGGATATGATAATCCATTTTAAGTCACTTCCCCATTTTCCTCATCAACTTTTGTCAAAGGTCATGGGACCCCTGCTTTCTCTCTCCTTCCTGCTCTAGGTCCAGAATGGTCAATGCAGAAGTGGGAAAAATCTGCAGTCTCCTCATTAGTGTTATCGAGGATAGCAAATCCGAAAAAATACTAGGTAGTATCCATCAAAAGGGACTGGGTAAATAAAGTTACAACATATTGATAAGATGGGGTACAATCTTTCAAATCATATCGTAGAAACATGATCAGGGAATATATTCTACTCTCCAATGTGATTTTAGAGCTATATTATACTGAGTTTAAAAAAAAAAAACTGTCAGTAAGAGGATATGGTTTTGGTGGCACATATCAGAAACCGAAAATTTACAGTTCTTGGCCTACTGCGTCCCCATATCACACTGAATGCTCACTTGCCTCCGTCTCTGTCCTCCAGATGTGCTCACATTTGGCAGAGAGCCAGAGGTAAGACAAGAGAGGGTGTCTGAGCAGCTCCCCCACTCCATGAGCAATGCCCAGATGTGTGGAGGAGCCTACCACAGGCGCGACCAGAGATCACATGAACGTTAGAAGTGATACAGGTGTGGAGTATTTGGGGAGATGATAGTTCTGCTGATATCTGCAAAAAAGGGAGAAAAATCAAAGCACAGAGAGACCAAAAAGGCAGTGAAATACAGGCACTCTCACCCTAAGGAAATACGAAAATTAATCGGTAAAAGCAAACTTGTTGTCCCCACATAGGGAACATTAACTTGCTGAGAAATTCCTTCCAAAGACAAGAATCAAAACAAAGGGCTGATTTCTCCAAACTAGACAGATCTGCTACCTTACGGTTATGCTCAAGAATTATTTTGCCAACTTTTTCAAGTTCTGAGAATGTGACACAATGTGGTTAATGTAACCTGCCTCCTAGCTGGCTAGAGATAGAAATGCCAAGTGTCACTGGCGACACAAACACTTGGTTTCTGCAAGCCCTCACTCTCTTCAGAATCTACACACACACAGTGGTCCTCCTTTTTTTTTTTTTTTTTTTTTTAACATTAAACCAAGGCAGCAGCATTTGGCAAAATCGGACTCTCGTGCCCTCACCCCTTCCTCTCTGCTCCTAACAAGTGGAGGATGTGGCTGGCTGGAGGCCCTTAACAGTGTAGATCTGGAAACACAAGACCAACCCCTGATTTACTGACTAAGATCCACACCTACTCCCACTTCAGGGGGTCTGATATTGTAAATTTGATGGAATCTAGAAGGGAGACTCCCCTACAGGTTGGGCTCATAGTAATCACTTCGACAGTAGGTTAAATATTTCCAAAGGGGAGGGGAAAAGTTAACTACAAATAAATCAGCACTGCTCAGTCCTCCTGTCAGTTGCCTTAGCTGAAGATGCAGAAATGTACAACCCGCTGCTTTAAATCAGGGCACTCAGCACCTGAGCTCCTAGAAACGTGGTGAGCACTAAATTAGCCTGAAAACAACACTTCAAGAAGTTAGAGAAAAAACAAATTTTCCATTTGCACATCCACATTTCAGCTTTTTATACTTATGTTCTTTCCCAAACTGACAGTCCAGCACTTTGACCGCTCTGTCCCACATTAAAACACATCTATTTCAAAGCTACAAATTTTTATGTACTCTTTTCTCTGGGCCCATAGTCTTATGAAAGACAAGGAACCAAAATTCCAACCATTTATTCCTATTAGACTCTTTCCACACCTTCTGGCTAGGTCACGGCTATCCTATGTATAAGCATTCTCCTGCAGAGGAACAGGGGTAGCATTCTTTGTCTCAAGCTTATTCCATATACTTGGAGTAGTGGAAATGTTTCAGCCCAGAGGAGGAAGCTCAAAAGCTCCTATGAAACTCCATAAGCAAGTCAAGATAATCAGACGACCAGAAGGTAGAAGGTAGCGGGTACTCAGTAAATACCTACCAAATAAATAAATGACCAATAAAATACAAATAGGATTTGTAACTGTACTCCGGGAGAAACCGATGGAGATATTGACCTTCCACTTGAAAAACACACACGTAAGACCATTTTTTACCAAGCAGATGAACACAAACTCAAGTACTTAGGGTTAACTGAAGGCATGGAGAGATCAAGTAACCTAAATGTTATTGGGAGAACTATAAACTGGTAGAGTATTTTCAAAGGGCAATTTACTAGTATCTATCAATATTCAAAACATGTGTATTTCTCAGCTGAAATTAATAACATTCAAAATGTGTATATTTTTCAGCTGGAATTAATTCTATAGATATATTCCTATATTTATGAAAACATAGAAATATATGTCTTTTGTATTACTATTGGAAAATAGAAAAAAATGAAAGCAATCTAAATTTCTATCAGTAATAGATCTGTTATGTAAGACAGACCTAAACAATGGAATCCTTTCTAGCCATCCTTACCACTAAAGGATACCTCTACAGAACGAAGTGGAAGTTAAGTCCAAGATCTAGCCTACTAAAGTAAAACGGCAAGGTGCAGAATAGTATGTGTAACAGAATCTCATCTGTGCTCCAAAATTATACACTTATGCTTATATATGAATAGAAACATTGTGGAAGGTTATCTCCAGTAACGGATTCAAGGGAGGAGATGGACAGAAGAAAATGTTCCCTTAAGCACAATAAAAAGGTGTTTCTTTTTGTTGTGTTGGATTTTACCACAAGCATACATTGACTTCCTCTCAGGACAACCCATTTCAGGAAGTGTCCTGGCCCCTCCCAGCGAGGGTGCCACCTTCCCTCTGTGCCCCCTGGCACTCTGGACACCACTCTATTCCAGAACATCGCATACTACGTGGTCTACTCACTGACTTCCCACATTAGCGGAGAGCTCCTCTGAGGCGAGGGACTTGGCTGCTTTTTCTGCATGCCCAGCACCTAGTAGGGTGCCTGACACACAGTCACCCCTTAGTTAGAACAGGAGGGTGGAAAGGAGGGTCCTATACAAAGATTAACCAAGCGGCTAAATACATTCTATTGAGAGAAGGTGGGATCAGGAGACCAGGAAGGCTGGCCGGAAAGACAGCATGGACTAGAATGAAGAATGGATTCAAGTCTAGCTCTCTCACGTGAAAGCCTTGAGGCGTGTGAACGAGGCTGGAAGGTACCTACAAAGCAGAACCACCAGGCCCAGAGCTGCAGGCACTTTCCGTGAGAAAGAAGGTGTGGCCACTGCCACAGTCCCTACAAGGCCACAAGGGCCTTATGACTCGTTCAAGCAAGGAGAAAGCCCTGAGAGCAACTTCTGACCATCCCAGCTCTCTGCTGGAAACACCCGGGGGCCTCAGCCAGTCTGGAGCAAGTCTGGACTGGCGCCATCTATGAGGCCTCGAGATCACTTCTGCGGATTACTTTCCTCCCACGGTGATGGCAGCGATCACTGAAATCATCTATATGAAAAGCTGAGCACAGTCCCTGGCTGAGCCGAAGCTCTCGGAATATAAGCTATTATTATCAACTGCTTATAGAATCTTTTCAAGAATTCTAAGCATTACAACTGCAGAAGTCATCAGGAAGGGTCTGATTTCCAACAAGAGCCAGGCCGCCCCATTTATCTCTGCAGTAAATAAGCTTACTGTCTTCCCAAGCACGTTCAAAACAAGCCGGAAGCTGCTGCTTCTGTGTTTCTTACTTGTGTTATCATTTCAAACCTGAGCTTTGTCAGCTAGCACAGGCTCATCTCAGAAAGCCAGTATTTAAATAAACTTTACACAGCACCTTTCTCCTGCCCCGTCTTGACACCTGGACCACGGCTGCCATGGTCGGCACCGGGATTCACTCACCACAGCGGGCGGGTCATTCCACTCTTCATAGGAGAGGGCAGCATAGGGATAGATGCGGTCGTTGATGATCTGCAGAGTGGCCAGGGCAATGGCTTTGATCGACTGGAAGTACGCTTCCCAGAACCACCGTGCCTGGAAAGGAAACGACATGTGCTCAGTGAGCAAGAGAGACACTTGGAAGTGGAAGAACTCGGTGCCCTCTCAGACGCAACTCGGGGTCTGGGTAATTCCGTTATTCCCGCAGGGAGGAAGCCAACGGCAAATGCTCCCTGCTGCTCCCGCCAGCTGCAGGAGAAGAACGCATTTATCAAACGCAGCCAAAACAGTGTGAGCAAATGAAACGCACCCTGGATTCAATCTGGGTAAAAGAGAAACCGTGTCTTGATGAAAATAATCAACGTCACACCAGAACAAGTTATAGTCCTTTTTTTGGTCTACATATCAAGTGCATAAATTTTAAGTGTACAATTCAACAAATGTTTAGGTATGTACATACTCTTATAACTACCACCAAGATAAAGATACCAAACATGCCAGCACTCCCAGAAGATTCTCTTCTGCTTCCCAGGCACTTTCCCAATCATCCAAGAGTAATCATCATTCTCATTTCTATCGTGCCTGCTACTGAACGTCATACAAGCGGAATCAAAACTGTATTTACTCCTTTGCAGCTGACTTCTTTTGTCAACACTTGAAACGTTTGAGTCAGGTTTTGGTGTCAAGGTCATGCTGGCTTCTTAAAATGAGTTGAAAAGTGTTCCTTCCTTTTCTATCCCCTGAGAAATTTTAGGCAAGGCTGGAATTCTTTCTTTCTTGAAAGGTTTACAAGAATTCACCTAAAAGCCATCTGGGTTAGGAGCTTTTTGGTGTGTGAAGGTTTTTGAAGCATGGATTAATTTTCTTTCACAGACACAGGATTAAACATATTTTAATAAGCGTGTTGGTTTCAAAAGTATGATTTTCAAGGAATGTGTTCATTTCATCTACATTGTTAAATGTACAGGGCTCAACGTGTGCTAACATCTACTCAGTGCCTGTGGAATATGTAGTCATATACTTCTTTTCATTCCTGATATTGATAATCTGTATATTTTCTTTGTATTTGCTCTAACCAGAGATTTATCACCTTTACTAATCTCTTCAAAAAAAACCGACACTTGGTTTCGTTGATTTTCTTTATTGTACTTTTTGGTTTTTTTTTCCGTATCTTGTTCCTTTCTGTTCTTACATTTTTTCCTTTCTTCTATTTTGGGGGACTTTAATCCATCTGGCATTTGATTTCTTGAGACTGACATTTAGATTACGAATTTTAATCTTTCTTCATTTCTAGTATATGTTTAAAGCTACAAATTGGCCTCTACGCACTATTTTAAATGTGCCCTACATGATCACATATCATTTTCATTATAATCTAGGTAAAACAATTTTCTAGAAGTATGCTGTTTAATTTCCAAACATTTTGGGATTTTCTATTTATCTTTTGTTGCTGACTTCTATTTTGGCTGCACTATGGTCAGAGACCATGTGTTATTTTAAAAGTTTGCCCTTTATTCCTGACTACATTTAAGCTTCTCTCTGTCTTCATCTTGCAGCAGGTCCACTGTGATGTACTTAGGTGTGGCTCTTTGGATTTATCCCACTGAGGACTGTCGAGCCTCTTCACTTCGTAGTTTGATGTCTTTCACTGTTTTTAGAAAACTCTCAGCCAGTATTTCTTTAAATATTGGTTCTGTCACACTCTCTTCTCCTAGGACTCTAGATATACAGACAGAAATGTTTTTACCACGCCCCATATGTCTCTTAATCTCTTTTCTGTGCTGCCATCTGGGTATATTTTCTACTAATTTTTCTCCTGGCCCAATAATCCTCTATCTTCTGTGTGTGCGTGCATGCGTGCATGTGCGTGTGCATGTCTGTGTGCGTGTGCGTGTGTGCGTGCGTGTGTGCATGTGCCCGCTCGCATCTAAACAGCAGTCTAGACCAGCATATTGACTTCTCAACTTAGTTCATATATTTTTAGTTACAAAATTTCTTTTTATCCATCTATTTATTTGTCAGAGACAGAGAGAGCACAAGCAGGGGGAGCGAAAGGCAGAGGGAGAGGGAGAAGCAGGTTTCCCAGTGAGTAGGGAGCCCAATGCAGGGCTCAATCCCAGGACCCCGGGATCATGAACTGAGACAAGTTCTTAACCGTTCTTAACCGACTGAGCTACCCAGGTACCTCACAAAATTTCTACTTGACTTATTAAAAAGCAGATTTCCTATCTTTGTTAAAATTCCCTTATTTTATTAAGCATAGTTCCTGACTGATAACCCTGATATCTGAATCAACTGTGGGTCTCTTTCTACTATCTGTATTTACTCTTCATTTTGGTCATTTGGTTTCCATTCCTAGCATACCTCTTAATTTTCTTTGGACAATTATTTCTTAAAAACTATAAAGGTTCTGTATATACAAAATTATTTTCCTCCTAAGTGTAACATTCTTCTGGAAGACACAGAGAATGCAGTCAGACCACTTTAATCCTATCAGTGGCTGGTGTTAAGCTTTGCTAGGGCCAACTTTTTTCTGCCTTCCCTTACTCTTGTAGTGTGGCCTTTTGGGGCCCTCGGACAAAGCCTGGGGTGTCTACCAGGACCCCTCTATCGCGGCAGGCCCTGAACACCAAACTCCCTCCCACCAGCAGTATATATGGTTGCTAGAATGTTTGCACAGCTTGTCAGGCTCTCAGCTGCTGCTTTCTGCAGGGAGTCGTAGTGTCTTATTCTGATCCTGTGCACCTCAGGAGCTGGCAAACACTTCAAGGGAAGACTGCATGCCCAGTTTTTGCTTACTTTCCTGTGGTTCCCATCTTCCTGGATTTTGTCATTCAAATCCTGGATACTTTGGGGTAGCCCCTAATTTCAACCTCTCAGCCCTATGAGACTGCTACTTTCCACGAG
This sequence comes from Lontra canadensis, assembly GCF_010015895.1. Classification (NCBI taxonomy): domain Eukaryota; kingdom Metazoa; phylum Chordata; class Mammalia; order Carnivora; family Mustelidae; genus Lontra; species Lontra canadensis. The sequence continues at coordinate 4,283,100 of NW_022631109.1, read as the reverse complement.
GGCTCCAGATGCCCAGACTGTGAATTAGAAAGTGCCTGCAGAGGAAAGGCCAAAGGAAACAAGGAGCTCAGCCTGCTTTCCTTCTCTCAGGAGCCACAGTCCCTTAAGCACTGACTTCCCAGATTGCTCTCGAATGCCTCTATATTATCTATTTTAATAAGCTTTTATCCTTTTTTCCCCCCTGGCTGGAGAGTTACTCTAATACTAGCTACTCTGTCACAGCCCAATACAGTCTTTTGTAAGAAGACAGTCTCTTATCCAAGCAGAGTTTGGATTCAGTCCCCAAGAAAGCAAGATGTTGGTCTCGGTGACCTGTCTGTCCAGCTTCATTCTGACCTGTGATTCCACTCAGAATTAGCAGCTATGAGGATTTCTGCAAGGGAGCGAACATGTGAAAAACGGAACATGAAAAGTTCAAAATATAACCAAAAGAGGTGGAGGAAAAAGATACTTTCTAGTTTACACCTGCTAACTTTGGTTCTGTTTCCCAGGCAAGTCCTCCATTCATGAGGGAAAGCCTGGGATGATGCCCGCTGAGGTGTGTGATGACTACTTTCTTCACTAAGAGTAAGAAAGAGGCAAAGCCTCACAATGAGGGTTTCTCCTACTCTAAGAAAAGCTGACCCAGATTTAGCTACCAAGGGCATCTGTCTGATGCCATCCTGTAGTGTGCCATCTGGGTACAGCCCGGTGGCTGGCTGCCTGCCACGGCTTCTTAAAAATACTCCACTCACTCCAATCTCACCCCTGCTCAGTCATGTTGCTGCTGTCCTGCCTGTCATCTAGCCAAAATAGTGACATTTTATGAGACCTGAAAGAATCTATCTTTCCTGTGAAAATTTTACTGATCGCCCCAAACACCAACAATCTCTCCTTACCAGGAAATCCCACAGCACTGACGGCCTTTACTTTATAGGTTATTCTGCACATACTGTTCTAGAACAGTTTTCTTGTTATTTCAGATGACCACTTTTCTCTCTTCCAGCTAGACTGCGAGTTTCCTGGATGTGGAAACTGGCTTTTTTTTTTTTTCTAAATTATTAGCATCCTCATAGATGTTAGGATGACCTGCGCAAATGTATTTCTGAATGCACAGTCTCATTTGCTCTTTAAAACCAGCTTGTCGCTTACCTGGGGCAGTTCCATTTTCTGTGCAAGGAAACCAAGATGCAATGATGTTAAGTGGCCCGGTCACAGCTCAAACCCAGGATCTTTCCCCCTCCATTCTAGAATACAGGGAGTACCAACCACACTCCAGTTTAGGAAAGGGTCCTTCCTTAAGAAACTAAAAAGGTGTGAAAGTTCACTAAGAAGCACGAGCCCACACATAAACACACATATCTTAAATAGTTACCCCTTCTCTACCCACATGGGTCCATCATTATGTTCTTTCATTTTAAATCATATTCAAATGAAGCCACATTCAAACTCAAGCATTCCAAAGCTTTATGTTCACGCTTAGTCACAATGGAGACAGCAGTCTTTGGGATTTATAGGAAACAATGATTGTTAACAAATCCACCTCGCACACGGGCCAGAGGCACGACTGTAGGACAACGCTTCTAATTTAAGATGTCTCAAGTCATCCCGCCCTGTCCACCAAATTGCAATTCACGCAGAAAGGAAGAAACTTTGCCAATAACCATGGCTCAGGTCTCTCTGCCTGCAGATAAGTGAACTTCTCAAGCTTAATTATTTCTTCGGGACCTCCTAACACTTTGTAGTCTTTAGAAGGCACTGTAACCTATGGCCCCTCCAGGACACAGTATCAGCCACCCGCTGGCAGAGAGGAAGGAGTATTCAACTATGTTGTCAATGCACAAAAGCAGGGCTGTTCCCATCCAGTAAGCAAATGCGTATTATGTTTTGATTTCCTTTCTGCCCCCTATGACATGGGCCACATTTATCACTTCCTGAAGAGGTAAATGAGGTATCTTCAGCAGCTCTGCAAATTCCTCAGTCACTTACCTTGTGGAAGTTGCATGACTACAGAGTTAAGTCACAGATGCATTGGTCATACCAACATAAACTTGACCAGAGTGTCTAACCTTTCTTCATTAAACATATGCCACCATAATTTTATAAAACATGCAGATTTCAAAGCACAAGAACCAGCAAGTTCTTAACGTTTTCAATCGTGACAATTATAAAGCTCCTAGAGATCAAGAATTGGGCCAACTCAAAGCTATCATAAGCAAACAGGTATTTCAAATTAAAATTACTACCTCAGTTTATACATCAGTTATACACGATTAATTTCTTTGGTTTTTCAGTAACATAAAGCCCAGCAGGATGAGCAGTAACAAGTGTTTAAAGAAAGCCAGTGCAGTGTTGTAGAAAGGCGCTGAGCGTCTGGCACAGTTCAAATTCTGTGACCTCTGTGTCTGGTCAGTCTGTAAGATGGAGAGCACACCACCTATCTCATGAGGCCTCAGACATTCAGTGAAGTTTATAGAGCTCTTCCCGCAGCACCGGGGCAGCACAGACAGTCCAAAAATGTTAGCTCTGTCCTCAGTTCTTACCTCCACCCTGAACCCTCGGGATCGCTGTTGCTTACATTAGAGTACATTCAACACAGCTTTGGGTAAGAATGGAGGGAGGTGAAGAAGAGAGACAGAATGGGACCACAAAGTTGTACCCCATTCCTCTCAGTTCGTGAAGACAGCAAAGAAATCCAACCGGTAAGAGAAGAGAGTTAGAAACAATAAAAACACATCAAATGGGAGTGACAGAACTTTGTACTGAAAAGTACAAGAACCAGTAACATGTCCCTTCTAGCTTAATGTCCAAGCTGCCGAAGAAGAGGACAGTACTTCTCCAGAAACCGGGAGAGTAGGAACACATCTGGTTTTGCTCACCATGAACTCCCAGCCTTTGGCACAGGGCCTGTCAGAGAGGAGGCAGTCAAAACACTTGCTGAATGAATCCACCTAACACCACTCCCTCACAGGCACGAGGCAGCACAGGCATCTCATGGAAATTTCCAAATCTTCTAAGTACCAACCCATCATTTAATAATAATGACCCTGGGGCACCTCAGTGGCTCAGAGGATTAAGCCTCTGTCTTCAGCTCAGGTCATGATCTCAGGGTGCTGGGACCAAGCCCCGCATAGGGCTCTCTGCTCGACAGGGAGCCTGCTTCCTCCTCTCTCTCTGCCTGCTTGTGATCTCTGTCTGTCAAATAAATAAATAAATAAATCTTTAAAAAAATAATAATGATCCTATCTTGTATACAGAATTGTAAAAGGTGTGAGGTGGGGGACAAAGATTTGAGGAAAAGAAGACAAATCTATTCCTAGGAGGAAGAGCAAAGCAGAAATAGGACTAAGACTGTCCCTCACATTATGTTTAGTACAGACTAGGTAGAGACTAGGTATAGACTATGAGGGAGATAAACAGTTCCTAAAACTACACTAGGTTGTTTGTTACCTAGCAGTGGTCAGGATATCAAAAGTAAGAAACTCATATATAAGAACGTAAATGACCCCAGCATCGTCCAGGAGCATCTTCATCCCAAAAGAACAACACTGGCTCTCCCATGCCCTCGCAGCAACCAGTCAACTTTGCGCAGCCCTGCTCGTCAGAACCTCCCCGGATGGGACCTGCATCAACGGCCTCGTTTTCACCTATTAAAGGAGTTTTGTTACGCAGACCACAAACACACACACACACAGAGCGAACAGTAAACCAGCCAGTTATGCTTCTGTCCCGAATTCCGACTGGTAATGCCGTCCAAACACCTGACAGTATCGTGTACCCACAGGTTCAGCACTTGCTTCGATATTGCCCTATTTCCCTGCCCCACAACCCACCGGCCGGTCAAAACATAAAGCACCTGCTTCTGCTCGGGAGCAGAAAGCCACAAGAGAACATGGACCCCACCGTAACAATGACAAAAAGCCACGAGAGAACTCACTAGCATCGTAACTGTCTTAGGCCCACCAGAGAGCTTTGGTCATGAGGCAATCAGGGGGGCCCAAATTTCAAAGGGTGACAAGCTCCTCCAGGAGTGATGGGACAAATTATTCCAGCTTTGGAAGCTCACAGAACGTAGAGGTGCTACAGTAAAAGCAGCCAAAGAAAACATTTTTAAGAATTAATGAATTCTTAAAACAGTGTGGGCGAGCAGGATTGTTTAGAAGCTCTAGACACAGGGAAGTCTGCATTCCCTTGCAAGCTCTTTTCTTCTGGACGTTCTTTTTCTTTCTCTCTCTTTTTTTTTTTTTTAAGATTTTATTTATTTATTTGAGAGTGAGAGAAAGCAAGGAAAGGGGGAGGGTCAGAGAGAGAACAGACTCCCCACTGAGCAGGGAGCCCGATGTGGGACTTGACCCCGGGACTCTAAGATCACGAAACCGAAGGCAGATGCTTAAGCAAGTGAGCCACCCAGGCGCCCCATCTCCTGATGTTCTTGCGAAAGACCAGAGCAGGGAAGGAAATCAAAGAGAGGCGCCCTCAGCAGCACAGAGGTACACTCCGCCTATTCCTTGGACTTTTTTTTTTTCATCCAAAGCAATGCCTTAAACTCCTGGGGGAGAAGCAGGAAACCCTCTCATCCTTGAGATGCAGACACCGGAAGTACTGGGTGTGGGAGAGGGTGGAAAGGCAGCCTGGCCCTGGGGACAGGGAGGAGCCCTTCCAGCTCTCCTCAGACCACCACTGAGGGAGTGGCCAAAGCAACAGCCTCTGCCCTTACAAGAGGGGCAGGAAACTCTTTCCAATCCGAGACCCCTTCCAAGTAAGGAAGAGAAGAGAGCTGCCACAGGGAGAAGCAGAACCGGAGAAGCCCCACCTCCACCGGCCAGGCAAGCAGGCCTGCCCACGACTGACACTGGCCCCAGGGAGGGGAAATCCCCACCATCCCCACTACGAACCGGGTACCACATACAGACAGTGGTAGTCCGTTGCTGAGGGCAAGAGACCTCCTGTGTGGCACAGGCAAGGCAGGGCCTGCTGGGAGCGGAGGGTGAGGCTGAACTCTGAGGAAATCCTTTGGACCCTGGTCCCACACAGAGCACAAGGCAGAGGCTGAAGTCTGAGGTATGCGGAAGGTGAGCCGGGCAACAGAAAACCCAAACCCGGCTGGTTACATGTTAGGCCAGTCAACCTCGGGCCCATTTCTGCACGTGACATTTACTTTAGGGTGGTTTTTCCATACGGAATGTCTATCCTTCAACCAAAAGTTACCAGAAACAAACAAAAAAAATAAGTGAAAACCATCCATTGTCATAATATAAAGCTGTCAACAGAACCAGACCAAAGACGACCAAGCTGTTGGAACCATTAGACAGGGACTTTAAAATAACTACAATTAATGTGTTAAAGAATCTCTGGTGAAAAAGGTAGACAACTTGCGCCAACAGACCGCAGTATTCAACAGACAGATGGAAACTCTAAGAAAACCACCAAATGATATGCCAGAAATATAAACGTGGTATCACCAATGAAGAATTCCTTCAACTGGCTTATCAGCACTAGCAGGGGAAAAAAACAGTGAACGTGAAATGGAAAATTATCCAAACTGGAATGCCCAGAAGAAAAGGAGCAAAAGAAAACAGAGATCCAAGACTTGTGGGATGGCATCAAATGTTCTGACGTGCCTGTAACTGGAGACCCAGAAGACAAGGCGGAAAACAAGTCAACAGGTATATTTAAAGAAATAAGGGCTAAGAATCTTACAAAATCAATGAAAAATAACAAAACAGCGACTCAAGAAGCTCAGAGAACCAAGACATTAATAAGGCATTCACCTTCTCCGTCAACAAGTTAAAGGAACAGCCTTCCCATTAAAGTACTTCTGCATCGGAGCACCAGGGAGATCTGGGACGTTCCTGCTTTACCACACAAGCATCCATGGAACCATTTATTTCAGGAGCAGGCCCAGAAGATATTTCCATACCTCAGGGACTAATCTCTCAAAGCTGTGTCTGAAGATGAATCTGAAAACTTCCAAAGGGATTCCAAGTCTTTGCAAACACACGTTCCAAGGCTCATTATGTCCTTCTCATCTGTTTGCTCTGACAAAATGCCTTCCCTAGCCTCCTGGGCAGCACACTCTGGGTTACGCTGGTTCGCTCCCTCACTACATTGCTGGAAAGGGGACAGGGCCAGAGCAGGGGGCCCGATGCCCTTGCCGGACCTCATCACAGCCAGGAGGCGGCAGAGACAGGCTTAGGTCATCTCCACCTGACAGCCGTAAGAACTCAGTGGTTATGTCAAATTATAATCCAAGCATCCTAACTTCTAATTGAGAATTACTGTTAGCTTGCTGGGTGCATCTTTTTCTTTGGCTCACTCCATTTTTCTAAAGGTTAAGAGTTACATGAAAAAACATCAACCGAATGGCTAGAGTAGAAGAAGGTCAAAAACATGTGATACACCGTTACTCAACAATTGAACAAACAATAATAAGTAGAATTTACTTTTTTAAAAAATAAGAAAACATTTCTGAAGCAAAAAAAGGTTACTATACCTAGGATTTATCAGCACTCCATTTTTTCCTTTGATTAAAATACGCATTTTGTTAATTTCACCTCATTTAGAATACCTTGTAACAGAAAACAAGAGAGCCTTTCTCATGCCCTTGTTCAGTTTCTCATGCCCTTGTTCATGAGCTACTTTATTTGCCCTCTCCAGATGCCTCCTCCACCTCAAAGTCCAATACCTCTGGAGCACTTTTCCACCAACTCGTGAAACCTCCCAGTCCCATCCCGTCAGTTCCCAGCGCCCGACACTGTAGGAGCCCACATCTGTCACACTCACTGGAATTTTATACAAAATCACAGCCCTCTGCAGCAGAGGCCATTTGGCAGTTTTTTGGCAGGTGTCGATCTTTTTTTGTTTCATTACCAAGCAAAGTGGTAACTGGCTTTTTTTGTTTTTGTTTTTAACTTTATCCTGAAATACTGTGAGGCTTCAAGAAACAATGATAGAACAGAGAGTTCCCGAACATCCCTTACCCAGCTTCCCCTACTCTTACCAACACGTCACTGTGGTACAATGACCAAAACAAAGAAATTCACACGGAGTTAATTCCATTGACTAAACAAGAGATTTCTTTGCAGGTTTCCCCAGTCCTCCCCTAAGGTCCTTTTCCTGTTCCAGGATCGAGTCCGGGGGACTGCACTGCCTTTAGCTGTCATGTCTCCTTAGTTTCTCCCAATCTGAGACCATTTTTCAGTCTTTTCTGGCCTTTCACGACCTGGACACTTTTGAATAGGACTGGTCAGGCATTTTTCAGAATGTCCCTCGTTCTGGCTTGGTCTGACATTTTCTAATCATGAGACTGAGGTTATGGATTTTGGGATACTCCAGAGGTGATATGCCCCTCTCTCCACATCATTATCAGGGCACGTATGTTATCAACATGACATATTATGGGGAAGTGAACCCCGATCACCTGGTTGGGGGGGGGGTCTGCCGGCTTCCCCGTTGTAAAGTTACCATCCATTCCATATTCTCTTGGTTAGGAGGAAGTCACTATGTTTGGTCTGCCTTCCCAAGGAAGATAATTAAGCTCAACCTCCTAGAGGAAGATGTATCAAATAATTTTTAGTATTCTTTGAAAAGATTAAAAACTATAAAAGTGTATTCACCCAGTATTACTTTCTTTTTTTTTTTTTATTAGCCTAGTTTACAGACATGTGATGTGGCATTCTATCACAATCCTTAAACCCATGGGGATTTGTGGCTTGTGGAAATATTAAAGCATTTTCTTTCCCCATTAATAATTTCACTAAATAAAAAAACTGACATTTGCCTTAAATGTTAAGTGGATGCCGCATCGTATATCTTATCTACGTAAAAGAGAAAAAAGCACATAGCCACTTTTTATTAACAAGCTCAGAGATGAATCTACTAAGCCCTCAAGTATTTCTAAATTTCAATTGCTTCTAGTCTCATATTTAACTTTATTCTGATGTGCACACAGAATTACTATTCAAAAACCAAGCACCTAATTTGATCATGTAAAAAAAAATTAACCAAAGAAAACTAATAGAAGTAATTAATAAGAAAAAAGAAAGGAATTTCAAAAGAAACCCAAAAGCTTTCCATAGATTGGCTACTAGGAAAGGTCTAGAGAATCAGCTAAAAAACCTATAGAGCTAGTAATCAAGTTCACTAAAGTAACCAGCTACAAAATAATTTTTTAAATAAATAAATAAATAAATAAAACAAAAGCCCGACCTGTTCAATTTCAGCAATACTCAGCAAGACATTAGGCACATGAGCTTGTTACCGTCCTCATTTTTACTAACAAAATCAACTTAAAAATACTAAATAGTCCAGCCTTTTTTTTGCAATAATGCAAATAATGTGCACTTTCCTAAATAAAAAGGTAAAAAGTCTTGCTACAATAAGCCTTCTGGCTTTTTTCCCTTGGCTCTCCCTCTCCTGCTTACCTGGGATGCAAACAGGCTGGCTGGGATTAAAGCAGATGTGTTGTTAAGAAAAGAAAAAGTGAGCATGCTGAAGGTGACAGAGTGGAAATACAGAAAGAAACCTGTTTTCCTGATGGCGTCGCTGAATCACTACTCTTGCCCGGGGACAACCAACTCCTGGGTGTCTTTTAATGTAAGACATGTAAACGCTGATTTCCTTGAGCAATTGTTAGTGGAGTTCTCTGCTACATTCATCTAAATATCTTCCTGATACTACCTTCTTCCATAAAGCCCGTAATACGGATTTCATTACCTTAAATACAAAAACAGTAATTATTTGCAGAGGAAAGGATTTTGTATCTAGAAAAATCAAGACATTCAGCTAGAAATCTGCAAAGTAATTACAAAGACTAGGAAAATAAATAATTATGAAATAAACAGAATAAAAGCAGTAGTCTGATTCCACCTCTAGCTAGGTTACAGAAGATCACAAAAGACCACCGCCTATACCACAATCAGAAAACACTTGACAAAGCAAAAATCTGAATTTTGATTAGAGCCAAATCATCTGTATTCTATAACCTTGTTAAATTCACCTACTAGCACAGTAGTTTGTAGATTACTTTGGCTTTTCTGGGTATTCCACAATGTCATTTCCAAATGAAGACATGTTAACTTTTTCTTTTCTAATTTTTATGCCTTTTATATATTTTCCTTTTGGAGCTTCAGTACAATACTGAATACGAATGGTAAGAGTGAGCATCCTTGACATGATCCCAATCATAGGGGAAAACATTCAATATTTAATTAGTAAGTAATATATTAGATGTAGGTCTTTCATAAATATCCTTCATCAAATTGAAGAAGTTCCTTTCTATTCCTCATTTAGCTGAGAGTTCTTCTCAAGCACAGTTGCTGAATTTTATCAAATTATTTTTTTTCTATATTTAGAAGATGACCAGATGGGTTTTCTTCATTTTGTTAATATGGTAATTTACACAGATTAATTTTTTTTCAGTGTCAAACCAACTTTATATTCCTGATCTCACTTAGTCATGACCCAGTATCCTTTTTTTATAGACTGCCGGATTCAATTTTACTATTTTGTTTAGGATATGTGCATCTAGGTGAATGTGGGATAGCTGCCTAACACCAATAATTATAAGATGCAACATTATTTTATATAACGCTAAGAAAAAAAGCTCTCAATTAAGATATGGCACAATAGTAAAATGATATCAATTTTAATACAATTCTGACATCGGAGATTTTAAAAATGTGAAAAAATATGGGATTGAGAATCAGTTAAATGTGGCTTATACTTTTTCACTTGACCCTCCCAACAAGCCTATCATTAACATTATCTCCAGTTTATAGACAAGAAGACAAGGCTCAGAAAGATTAATGGTAACTTGTCTGTGGTCACAAAGCTTTTAACTGACAGATCCAGAACTCAAAACCACTTCATCTAACTCTGAAGTCCGTATTCTTTTCATCATGGTACTGACAAAACCACAGACTGCCTCAAAGGATAAATCCAGAACTGCAACTAGGCTTTGAATCGGGCAAGGTTTTAACCTGTTAAGGCTTCTCTCCAATGCAAGTTTCTCCGAATGTCATTAACTAAACAGGATATGATTCTCAATCACCAAGGCAGTATCGTTAATAACAACACATGTTCAGATTAAGCGAGAGAGGCCTCGTATATTTAAGAATGACTAAATGATTCCAAAATGGATGAAACAAGAAGTCTCCCAGGGAAACGAGGGATTGTGCTGCCTAATTAGTGACATTATCAGCTGTAGGACGGCCCACAACTTAAGGCTCTGTTTTGTAGCACCAACTTCAATAAATGTAGTAGAAAGAGAGTGGGAACAGATCTGACTCTAATTTGGCCTTCTGCAATTAAATAGTAAATAAACGCTGTCAAGTCATTTAAAATGTCCAGTATCAATTTTCATACCTTATAATTGAGACAGGATTGCATGATGCTTAAGGGCTCTTTCACACTCGAAATTCAGAGAGATGGAAATTCTAAAAAAGAACTGAAAAGAAATGCTGGACAATCCTTCAAAAGTCCTGTACCAGAAAGGAAGAATGCCTATGATGGGATCATCAGTGTGGGATGGACAGGGCTGAGGAAAGGATCGCTGACCTTGAGATTATGACCAAAAACAAAAAAAACAAAAAACAAAAACAGACTATCCAAGGATTATGGGACAACCATAAAAGGTGTAACATATACACAATATAAATACCAGGAGAAAAAAGAAAGGAAAAGAAGCAATACTTAAAGCAATAATGACCAATTTCTCCCAAATTAATGTCAAACACCAAACCACAGATCCAGGAAGCTCAGAAAACACCAAGCAGGATAAAGACCAAAAATATTGTACCTGTTTACAGAATACTAAAACTTCAGAAAATCAAATATTTAAAAAAATCCTAGACAAGGGGAAAAACAACAACACTGTATCTCTAGAGGAACACAGGGAACAATTACATCCAACTTCTCCTCAGAAATATTCGAAGTGAAAAAAACCCCGCTGAGCTAGAATTCTATACTCTGGAAAATTATCCTTCAAAGTGGTTTTGAAAAATTAAAAATTTCTCAGACAAACAAAAGCTGAGGAAATTTATTGTCTGTAGTCCTGCCTTACAAGAAATGTTAAAAGAAGTTCTTCAGAGAGAAGGAAAAATGATACGGGTCAGAAACCTAGATCTACATAAAGGAAGAGAATCAGAGAAGAAATAAGTGAAAGTAATATAAAAACTTTTATGTTCCTTATTATTTTATGTTTCTTGTATAAAACTTATTATCTTTAATTCATCTAATAATTTGTTCAAAATAATAATAGCAACAAATGCATTCCATTACATATACTTATGTATAAACAAAATGACAGCAATGATACAAGAGACAAGAGGAAGGAATTAAAATTGTTAACAGAATTAGCACAGTCTCCTTGACTTAAGGTAGTTTGACTATGACTTTTTTGACTTTACAGTGGTGTGAAAGCGACATGCATTCAGTAGAAACCATCCTCTGAATTTTGATTTGGATCTTCTTCTCCCAGGTTAGCAATATGCGATGTGACACTTGCGTGATGCTGGGTGGCAGCGAGCCCCAGCTCCCCGTCAGCCATGCGATCATGAGGGTAAACAACCGGTACACTTAGAACCATTCTGTTTTTCACTTTCACTACAGGATTCAACAAATTATATTAAACACTTAACACTTTAATATAAAATACGCTTTGTATTATGTGATTCTGCCCCACTGGAGGCCAATGCTAGGAGCACGATTAAGATGGGCGAGGCTGAACTATGATGTTCAGTAGCGTAAGTGTATAAAATGCATTTTTGAGTTACAATACTCTCAGCTTACATTGGGTTTACAGGACATATCCTCCACTGTAAGTCAAGGAAGATCTGTACTTTCACTATCTATGAAGCAGGAAATTGTTAAATGAAAGTGAACTTGGATTTGATGTAAATGTATAGTGCAATCTTGAGGGTAACTGCTAAAAATGTTTAAAAAAATAAGTGCAACTGATATGCTAAGAAAGTAGAGAAAATGCAATCATTTAATACTCCATTAAAACCACAAAAGACATGAAGAGTGTGGAAGTCTGGGGTGCCTGGTTGGCTCAGTCGGTTAAGTGGCCAATTCTTGATTTGGCTCAGGTCATGGTCTCTGGGTCCAGGAATAAAGCCCAGCATTGGGCTCCACACTCAGCAGGGAGTCTGCTTGAAGCTTCTTTCTCTCCCTCTCCTGCCTCTGCCCCCTGCTCATGCACTCTCCCTCTCTCTCTAAAATAAGTAAATAAATCTTTTTTTTTTTTTTAAAGTATGGAAGTCAGAAATAGGAACAAGGAACAAGGGCAACAAACAGAAACAGTAATCAACAAGGTCAATATGAATCTAACTACATCAACAATCACTTTAAATGTTAATGGTCTAAGTATAACAATTAAAAGACAGATTGCCAGAGTAGGTCAAAAACAAAATCCAACTGTTTGGAGAAAGAAAGCCACTTTATATATAAAGACACATAAACAGGGCACCTGCGTGGCTCAGTCAGTTAAACATCTGACTTTTGATTTTGGCGCAGTCATGATCTCCGGGTCTCGGGATCAAGGCCGGTGTCAGGCTTAGCACTAGGCACGGAGCTTGCTCAAAATTCTCCCTCTCCCTCTCCCTTTGCCCCTCCCCCTCCACTCACGTGCACCTCTCTCTCGCTCTTAAAAATAATAATAATAATAAAAAAATAAAGACACATAAAAGTGTAAGGATGGAGAAAAATACACCATGCTACCACTAACCCAAAGACAGTGGGAAGAGCTGTATTAATTTCAGAGAGAGCAGAATTCAGAGCAAGAAATTACATAAAGAGGGCATTATACAATGATAAAGGGTCAGTCCTCCAAGAAGACAACAATCCTTCCTTAATGCGCATGCACCGAACAAAAGATCATCAGAACATGTGAGGCAAGAAGTGACAGAACTTCATGGAGAAACAGATGAATCCACTATTACAGTTGGAGACTTTAACACCCTCTCTCAGAAACGGACAGGTGCAGAAGACAGCAAATCTGTAAGGGCACAGCTGAACTTCCCAGCCCTGGGTAACTGACAGCGGAAGGCTGCCCCAACAGCAGCAGACCCCACGTTCCTCTCAAGCTCACACGGAACGTTCACCTGGACAGACCATATTCTTGGGCATAAAACACACCTTAACAAATCTCAAAGAATAATGTGCGCTCTAACCCCACCAAGGAGTTAAATTAGATACAGTAACACAGTGGGTACACGCCATTATACACTGGTCAAAGCCCTCAGAATGTACAGCACTAAGAACGCACCCTCACGCAAACTACTGACTCTGAATGGTAACACAATGTAGGCGCGACCCTGAGGGACAGAGCACGGCGGTCCGAGGAGCCCATGCACGGGAGCCTGCACATCTCCCCACATTCTGCTCCATTCTCCCATAAACCTAAAACTGCTCTAAAAAATAAAATTAGTTAAAAAAAATCCTTCCAGGGGCACCTGGGTGGCTCAGTGGGTTAAGCCTCTGCCTTTGGCTCAGGTCATGATCCCAGGGTCCTGGGATCGAGCCCCGCATCAGGCTCTCTGCTCAGCGGGGAGCCTGCTTCCCTTCCTCTCTCTCTGCCTGCCTTTCTGCCTACTTGTGATATCTCTCTGTCAAATAAATAAATAAAATCTTTAAAAAAATAAATAAATAAATAAATAAATAAATCCTTCCAGTTTCCTCTCCTCTTCGAAACTGTACTAGGCCCTTCTTTTCTAATTCATCTGACAATGTTTACACAGAAGTCAGCATGGATTCTCTGCCCCACTGTTTATCGAGGGAAAAACCTTATCTTCCCAGTTAGACTAAAAACTCTTTGATGGTGGGCCCACAATTTGAAGTAAAATTTACTAGCCCCCCACCCACGGACAAGCATTCAAGAAATTGGCCCATAAACCATCCAGACTTAGGGGGCTCTCATTGCTTCTTCACACTGGTATCCTACAGGAGGGCCCAAGTGTCTTGGACAATTGGGACAAATTAAGGGCACAGAATACCATTCACCATGTCACAACTCCTTTTTCCCAACAGCAGCAACAAAGCAGAATTAGGCTTGGCTTAACGAGTAGGGTTAACCAGGAGACCAGCTGAGAATCATTTTAAATGAGGCCACTGTCCCTCGCAGGATTTCAGGTATCATACCCTCGTGAACAAATTTTGGCTCTTTTAGGATCTCATGCAGAGCCCACTCATTCTTGCTGGGAATTAATCTCAATTTTATTTCCACCTTATCCCACCTTCTCAGCCTTCTAAAAATAACATTAGGATTTGTTATTGTTTTGTCATCCAAAGTAGATTTGTTGTTTTGTCTTGTTTAAAACACTCTCTACCCAGTTGGCGCATAGATAGTAAAAAGGAAAAAAAAAAATCACCTTAATATTAAGAAACACAGTCATGAAACTCTGCCAAACCAAATGGACCCTTTTTTCTCTTTCTCAGCCTTCTCAGGGCTTTGAAAACTTGCTCACAACCTGTCCCCTTGGCGGGCTGTGGAAGACTTCCTCCTTTAAATCCAGCTTTCTCCACTCCGAGCGTTTCTGTGACCCATCTCTAATGGTAACCCCACCCTCCAGGCATGGAGCGGGAGGAGGCCTCTGTAAGGCCTCCAAGCCATGGCTCCCAGCATGCTCCCGAGAGCTTCTGAAGGACAGCAGAGGTAGCCCCAGCGCTGGGTGAATACTTGAATACACAACTACCCCTTCACAGAGCTGACTTCTAAAAGTTCTGGATCTCGTTCTTACATCCAAAATTTGGAGCCACTCACCAGAAGGCCAGGAAAACACGCAAGGACATGCACCAGTACTCAAACCCTAGGAGCGCAGCAGAGCTGGCTGGAGAACCCCCAGAGGCCCGCACACAAGGGCATCAACCCCTGGAAGGGTGGATTCCCTGCTGCTCATCCCCAGCCTCTGCATTTACAGTAACAGGCAGGGGCACCTGGGTGGCTCAGTGGGTTAAGCCTCTGCCTTCAGCCCAGGTAATGATCTCAGGGTGCTGGGATCGAGCCCCACATCGGGCTCTTTGCTCAGCGGGGAGCCTGCTTCCCCCTCTCTCTCTGCCTGCCTCTCTGCCTGCTTGTGATCTCTCTCCCTCTGTCAAATAAATAAATAAAATCTTTAAAAAAAAATCTTTACAGTAACAGGCAGTGACTAGAGACTGAGAACACAGTTAGTTCCCCTTGTCGTTACAATTAGGTGGAAAACAGAAAACGAAGACATGGAGAAACGAAACTAGAATCCTCCATCAATACAAGGATGTCCCAAAGGACACACTTCTTGGTGTAAAGGGCAAGTGCCCCCAGGAGAAAGGGTGAGAAAAGTGAACTGAGAGCTGCCCACTGATTCTGTGTCTGACACTGCTGACCTCAGCTGGTGCTCATCCCCACGTCACCACCTAACACATCTCCCCATGCAGCAAGGTAAGCACCTCGCAGGTGGGGAGTTTCACCTGTTCTGTCCACTGTTGCGTCCCAGCGCTCTGAACTGTGCCTCGGCCAAAGCAGAAGCTCAGAAATATTTGTCGATGAAACCGGTACTTACTACACACCAGGCACTATTTGAAGTGCTTCCTCTAGATTAATTTATTTAATCCCCACAACTCAAGGACAGCATCCCAATTTTACAGATGAGAACAGGAGCCACTGAAACATTCATGGAGGTTTACTGGTCCCGCTTATCTCTAAACTTCCTGATTTCACTCAAGGAAGACTGGAGCATGCACTGAGCTACTTCTGAAAGGAGTCAAGCCACAACCTCAAGATCTCTACCCCTCCATGATGCTCAACTTTTCCAGAAGCATCCCTCTCCCAGCCACCCACTTACATGCTTTTTGCCAAGAGAGGCCTTTAAACTCTGACCCAATACAGTGGCAAGAATGGTTATAAGTCTATCCTGAGTGATGCTGGAAGACAACTCTGAGGGTACCTGTAGGAACACGAAGTTTCCCCAACAACATTTAGGCAGTGGCTGTCTAGACAACCTGATGCCTGCCTTCACCCTGGGTCTCTCACCCAGTACAATAACAGAGCCAAGAGTTAGTCCCTACTAGAGATTATAAAAACAGAGGATAACATGGAGAGTTCTGAAGGCAAGTGACTTACTCAAAGTCACATGTCAGCAGAAAGGACAGACAAAGGTAGACACACACAAGTACTGCGCCACCACCTTTCCTGCCGACTGCTGGGGCCAGATGTGCCTTTCTCCAAGGCTGATGCTCAGCTCACAATTGTCCTGAGAGCTACTTTCTCTGGAGGTGGGGGAGGGGGTCCCCACATCACCTGAAAAGTAGCCTAGCTGCTCAGAAGAAGCAAACGACTTCATTAAAGAGACACATCATCTCTCGGGTCCCAAAATAGAAGATGTTAAATGCACCAATAATGTCCACAAATTTGCTATAGGAAAACAAGGCAGAGTACAAGGGAAAAAAAGCAAAAGTCTGCAAAATCCAGACATCTCCTCCCTCCCAGGCCTAGCCCACTGGAAATAAATGCACTTAGTATGGTTTGCTTTAAAGGGATGTGGTAGCAGCAAACTCAGGTTTATTCATGGATCAACAGAGCAAACTTCTGAACAGCTTATTTACATGCTTTACAAAAGATAAACTTAGGAGCTTGGTGTCTCTGTAGTTTTCTGAACAACATGTGCTCTAGTTATTAGCCAAGGAGAAGCCAATGCTCTGAAAAACATACAAATAATGTTGTTAAAGGCCGTGAACCTCTCTTGGCCAAGGAGACAAGGTTTCTATCATTAAAAACAAAAGTGAAAAAACCATTGTCCAACCAATACCTTTTTGATTACAATTCCTCACTAAACTAACAGACCATCCACCTGACCCCGAGGCTAGGCTGTGCACGTGCGAGCCGAGCTGAAGGGGGTGTTGATCCAATGATGTATTTGGGTGAGGCGACCAACAGCAGGCAGGGACAGTTATGAGGATAAATTAACAATCTCTCTTGAGGGACAGGAATCCGTTATTTTCATACACCTGTTTCTTCTGTCACACTCTGTTCTTCCTGCCCCCAAATCAACCACCTTGAGTGACACAGGTTTTATTAAAAAAGAAGAATCACTTTAGCACAACTAAGAGGTTTTCTGCATTATTAAATCTTTTTCAAATTCTCTAGCATTTTTAAAGTCCGGAAATTCTCAACCTAGCACATAATCCTGCACTTTTAACCTTTCCATTCTATGGCTAAAACGTGAATTGTGATACTCAAATTTTCAATGAAAAAAAACAATCTCACTGCTAAGACTCTTTCCACTGACGCAGCAAAACAAAATAAAAACCAAGCTTTTACAGGGCTTAATAAAGCCTTTTAATAATATCCTTGTCACCCTGTTGTGATGAAAGAGCACGACCTAAGTCCTGCCTCACTGATGATGGTGGCCGGGGCACAGGTTCTCTGCAAATGGGAAGCGGAGCCCAACAGGCCACTTCCTCACATCCTGGGGAGCAGCGGGACGAGGCTGATGTGCACGTGGCCCCCAAAGCAGGTTATGCTTCACCCTTACACACACCCCGCTTCTACACTCCTACCTGGTCAAGAGCTGAGAATGGGATTAGAAGAAAACCATCTCAGAAGTGGATTCACACTGAGGAGCGAAACCCAATTCAACGGAGACAATTCCAGGACAACTACTGTCTGGGGCTCTTGGATGTGATATAGACACCGAAGGAGAGAACTATGTCCCCTCAAAAAGCCTAGAGGGATACGACATATAAAGAAGTAGCAAGAGGACAGCCACCCACAAGCCAGGGAGAGGAGTCAGAAGAAAACCACCTTGGTGACACCTTTATCTTAGATTTCCAGCCTCTGGAATTGTGAGAAAATCCATTTCTGTGGCACAGGCCACCCAGTCTGGGGTGTTCTGTCACAGCAGCCATGGCAAACTAACACAGACATTAACAGATACTACACACCTTCCCCTGAGGACTGCCAGCTGTCCCAGAGCGGATGCCACGGCTCCACGGCTCTGAACCATGTGTGGATCTTACCCAACATGGGCACGTTATACATATTTCACATTATTATAACAGTTCAAAAGGGGCTTTAAACAAAGAAAATTAGAGCTTTGTAAATAAACTTCATACTTTCCGATCACATGCCACAAATTCTTCCCAATCTCAAATCCGCCACATCCACTGTGTAAGCTCAGGCTGTCTACTAGCCTCCAAGGTTTGCCTTCCCCCTTTATTAAAATGAGAAGAATAGTAGCTACCTCATCAGATTTTCAGAAGGAAGCTCCTAATACAGTGCCAAACACACAGGTGGTAACAAAAATGCTCCCCTTCCCTTTGCCAACTGGGAAACGTAAGCTCATGACCACACTTGTGACCACAGAACAAGAGAGTGGTAAAATCAAGCTCAGATCTTCCAATGCCTAAGTACCTGCTGAATACACAGTCTTCGCTCTGAGGCAGAAAAAGAGCTTGCCAGCATGTCTTTTCTGCAAAAGATTATCAGTAATACTCTATCTGAATTCTACAAAAGCAGGGGACCTCAAGAGAGATCATTTGCTCCTTTCCTAGGCTAAAGGCGTCATGAGTAGAAGAGACCCTTCCTACTCAATATTCTTAGAATGAGAGGTTTGATTTCTTGCCGAAGAAGCTATATTAAAATCATCTAATATCCACAGGTCTCTGGATTTGCTTCTTAATATCAAAGCTTTTACTCCTGTTCCTCAGACAAGAAGCCAACCAGATGTGAGAGGGCGACCCACACTCTTTCTACGTCTCCTTGCCAGATCTAGTTTCCCCAGTGGGTCGCCTGGGATCAAGAAGACACTGGAAAGTATAGCTGAGCCATCTCACAGTAGGGCTCATGAGATCTGGCAGCAAAGACTAAACATCTGAGCCCTGTGACACTTGTACTATGCCATCTTCAACGTTAATTAGGATCCCAGACACCAAAGATGGCTTGATTTGCGTGTTTTCGCGCAATTTAAAAGAAAAATCCTTTTAAAATAAACGCCACTTGGAGCAAGTCGGAAGAAAGAGGGGTAAAAGAGCTTGAAGGTAGGGAAGGCTTTGTGAGTACTTTTAGGGAATGCTTGAATGTTATGATCTCCTATCCTATGGGAAACAAGAAGGGATCCGGGAAGAAAAAGGGGTAGTCTGAGTTGTGTTTCTTGACATATGACAGACAGCTCCTGAAATAGAAAGCCATAGGTTTCAAGTCTCAGGGGTATCACCTTCAAATATATCAATGTTCTAAGGGTGGATCAGTTTTCCCAACTGCTGACGCCTGCTGTGAGGAGAGATCCCAAGCAAAACACAAGCCTCTGACTGGGAGCCTTTGAGGTGGCAGGAGCCATGAGGAGTTCAAAGGCAAGGCCGGCCAGAGGCTTGTACCTCCAAGAGCCACAGGGGTGAAAGGTTACTAAAGCAGGAGCCACTGACCAATAAAACTGTGCTTGGTCAAACCTTCTCGACAAAGAGACTAGAGATTCCTTTCTGCTGTGCCTGGTTTTCTGAGCTACCCAAGTCTCCGAATCCCGCTATTCCCTAGGTCAGATCAGGAAGCTTCTTTAGTGATCGGAAGCTCACCAGCTCTCTCTCCCCACTGCTTCCATAAAATAGCTGAAAGTTGGATTGGAAAACTTTAATCAAGCTCTGTCACCAAAAATAAATAAGGAAGAAGACAACACGGGCCAACTACTTATACAGGAATCCGCCGGAGGGGAGATTTCCCTGTTTGCTATGCTAAAACCAGGGGAACGTGGGTGTAAGTTTGTTGGATTAGAGAAGGTAAATGTAAAACAAGCCTCACTCCAACCAGGCACGTTGGAAAGGCCTGCCCCCCGGTCAACTATGACACACAAAAACAGAGTATGCGAAGGGTCCAAGAGGACAGACGTGAAGGCTTACTTCAGGGCGATGATCTCGCCTCTCTCCTGTTCCCCACACAGTGACAATCCAACCAGAGAAAACTAAGATCTTCTTTGGTGGGTTCTCCATTCTTGGCTGTGGATACTAACTCAACAGACAGGTCACATGTGAGTCCTTCCACTGCGCCTACATATTTCCAGAAAAAGAGAAATTAAGAAGCGTGTGGGTCCAGTGCTTTTATCACTGTTCCCTCTGACCGGGGCACGAGTCCTCTATCAGCTGCTGGCTGCTGGAAAGCTCCATCTTCTGACTAGGGATTATCAAGTCAAGCACTCCTGTTGACCCTAAATGGAAACCCCAATGTTCATCCTCCAAACTGGGACTCTGAACAGACAGGAAGCTTGAAATCGCTCCACTTGCTACATTCATGGTTCTCGGTTTTTCCTCCTGCCCCGTCTCACCTGAAGGATGCTATACACCCATGAGTAAGAGCAGCATCACAGAGCAGGGACTCTTGAGAGAAATCCATATCCCTGTTCCCCACCCCCGCCGCCACCCCACGGAAGTGGGGAAAGCAGGTAGGAAGTGAGTGCAAGTGAGAGGGGTGTGTGAACAGGGAGTTCAGATCTTCCCTCACCTCACAGCACAAAATGACTCTGGGAGCTGATGAGACATTTCAAGTCTGTCTACGCTGTAGTTCCCAATCTGCAGGTTACACCAGAAAGATTTCCAAAGATTATGCTTGCCGGTGTGTCATACCCAAAGTTACCTACAACTTGCTAGGCAGAGATTTGGGGAATTCAGATCTGGGGTTATGTGAGGCTCTGGGGAAGCCACTCAGGTCCACTGCGCCCTACACATCACCCCACAACCCTGAGTCCGAGTGAGTGTGTTACTCAGACGTGTCGCCAAAAATGCCAAAATGCCTTACTCACCACTAAACGCAACCCTCAGTCGGCAGTTTAGACAAAAAGAAACACTCAAAGACCTTTGATACCTATATAAGATCAACAAGACCTGCTCAAATTAACCTGAAAGTTAAAAACACCTCAGTACACATAGGTACTTCAAATAACTGAAATATTTTAATGAAAAGTATTAGAATCTGAAAGACTATCTAAATGAAATGCTGTCCTATTAAAGTCCTTATCAAAATGGGAAGTACGCATTTAGATATAACAAATCAGTCTTTTTTTTAATGACACACAAAAACACAGTATGTGAAGGGACCAAGAGGTCCTAGATTAATTAATCCTAGATCCTTTTTTTAAGATTTTTTTTTTTTTTTAATCTGACAGAGATCACAAGTAGGCAGAGAGGCAGGCGGGGGGGCGGGGAAGCAGGCTCCCCACTGAGCAGAGAGCCTGATGTGGGTGGGGCTCAATCCCAGGACCTGAGCCAAAGGCAGGCGCTTAACTGACTGAGCTACCCAGGCGCCCCTAACAAATTAGTCTTAAGTTACAAGGACAGAGACAGTCATATTGCCAGAAATGGTTCACACAGACTCCATCTGTACCAACCCTGATCTGATTGAGCATGCAACCAATATACGTGATTGTAGTCTTTTTTTTTTTTAAGATTTTATTTATTTATTTGACAGAGATCACAAGTAGGCAGAGAGGCAAGCAGAGAGAGAGGGGGAAGCAGGCTCCCCACCGAGCAGAGAGCCCGATGTGGGGCTCGATCCCAGGACCCTGGGATCATGACCTGAGCCGAAGGCAGAGGCTTTAACCCACTGAGCCACCCAGGGGCCCCACGTGATTGTAGTCTTACAACAATCTTCCCAAGAACATCATGGGATTATAAGATTAATTGTGCTATTACAAAGCCAAAAACTATGCCGGGCCAAAAATCATTATACGACTCTAAATCCTTTCAACATCCACAATGCTGAGGGAGACAGAATATCTCCATACATAATATATAATAATCTACATTAATATTTATAAATATAGACAGAAATCCTATGGATCACTTGAACCCTTAATGAAGACCTGAATACAGTGAATTCTTTACCAAACATAATAACACTTGATAATTGACAGGTTATTGTTTTGTAAACAAACCGAGATATTTTTGTAAGTATGTAACAAATTTACAGAAGCTGCACTGGGTTTCCTGTAATGGGCAATTATTTCTCAGAAATGCTTCACAAATAGTCCTACTCTGTGGGAAAGCAGCCCCAAAGAGTTGGGCAATTCTTATATATAGGCTGCAAATTAATATTTAACACTGTTATTAGAGAGGCCATTTCTTGAAGTAATGTCCCATACTGGAGACTCATTACAAAGGATTAACCCACGTTAACTCTAGAGACAGCTCTCCAACCAATGTCCAAAGAGGAAACTGACCATCCCATCATGAAAAGGAACTGTTCATGATCACATATTTACGGAGAATTTCCAATATACTCAAGTTATTTTTATGCAACTTAGTTTTCATAACTTAAGTGTTTTCAGTGAGTTTGTTAAAACTACACCATAAACAATAATATCCAGTTTGTTAAACGTCTTAACGGATTACCAGATATCAGTTTAGTCCCCCAAAGATGTATAAAAAAGTAGTTCTATCGCTTTGGAGTTTGGGGCACTTTATTTTGTTTTATTGCTCGTTTGGTTTTTATACCTAATTACTCTCCCCACAGGAGCTACATGAGCAATAAAACAAACCAGTATATTTTTATTGTTCGCTCAATGAAAATCATTAATCCTAGATCAACAGCCATATAATTTGACTTACTACAAAAATTCCTTGCTTTTTCCTCAACCTCAAGTTAAACGGCTATTTTAAATTGAACACACTTGTGAAACTGCTCATGTCCAAAACTCTCTGAAAAGGGAAAAATAATGAGTTTGGTGCCAAAAGGGTACACAGCACTTAAAAATACATATCCAGTGGGTTTTGCTTATCTCTACTGATGTCTTCCTAGAGGCTTCAGTTAGGAGAAGAGCAAGCCGGCAGACAGAAAGCACATCCTAAGGGCATATCCCAAACACTCTGGATATCAAGGCTGGAAAACTGAAAGGAGGAGGGCAGGGATGCACTTTTCGAAACGCCTGGAAAAACATTCTGGTCAGGAGATGCCAGAGATTTCGAAGCTCCCATCAAGCTGCTGGCCTCGATCCAGGTAATGGTTTTTCCTTCCCCTCAGCTGTCTGCTGCGGAGTTTTCCAGCAAAGAAAGAAAGGAAAAGTGGAGGGAAAAGGGAGGAGCAGCTTCCAGTCCAGTTCTCTGTAAGTGAGAGGGTAAAAATGGCCAGGCATCGCAGGCTGACATTTATAGAGCGCCTGGCGTTTCCATGAAGCACTCTGGGAGGATTACTGGGGGTTAGCGATCTGGTCTAAAAGGGGCAGCAAAGCCGACTGACGATCGTCCCTTTAAATTTGATAAGTGAGGCTGTGCGCAAAGACGTGGCGAGCCGGAGCGGGTGCAGACGTGTGAGTGGAGGCCCAGCCGGTCAGGCAGACTTTAGAAAAACAGGTACATGCCACGCCTGGATCCCCTAGCCCTTCGGGGCTGCCCAACTCACTTGCCGAAGCCTGAAAGCACGAACTGCCAGTAGAATGGCACTTTCTAACCGAGGAATAAAAATAAAAGCCCTTGGAGACTCTTCCCTTGCCGAACCCTCACTGCCCTGCCTCCACCAAGAAAGTGACTCATTGGGCCAACCGCAGGGTTCTGGACCTGCACAGGTTAAAGATCTCACTGGTCTCCGACCTCCGAATCACCGCCACACCACCCAATCCCTCCTGCCTGGCATTTTTCTTCAATTTGAGTATTAGAAGTTTCGCACGACGGCTTGAGCTCCTGGACTCGGCAGAAAGACCCATATAGCTGTCAGCAAACTGATAAGAACTTTAAAACGACTCCACGGGGCCTCTTTATAAAGAAGAGCCAAAGAAGCCCATAAAGAAACAGGGCAGGGGCCACGGAAACCAGCCGCTCACACTGGTTTAACGTGGCATTAAAATGAGCCACAGATTTATGGCAGTGTTTTAGCCCCTGGCCCAAATCATCTGGGGGATGAAGCTCTCGTCCCCGCTCTCCAGCGGGATTTTAAATCTGGAATGGAGCTGGCCAGAAAGGAATAGGGGGAGGGAGGCAGAGGCAGCAGGAGGAGGAGAAGAAAAAGGAAGAGAAGAGAGTACCGGGAAAATCATACAACAAAACTGAGTCTCTTTTCAGTGGGATGAGAACAACAGTTATTTCTAAGAGCTATCTGGCCAGTCCTCTTAAACGCTCATAAAAATTCTCTTTATTTTTAGTTCTTACCCAGTAAACTCAAGTTCCTCAACCATTTACCACCCAAGCATCAAAAAGTTCATTTCTTTTTTTAATTTTTCAGTTCAAAAAATGAATAAAATCATCATTTGGCAGAGAGCACATTTGAAGAGGGGGGAGAAAAGTGTCGGTACAAAAATGTTTTCTCACTGAAAAGAAGAAAAGTAGTACTTTATCCAAATGTGCCAATGAATTTTTTTTAAGGCCAGCTAGCGAACCACTGATTTTAATCAGCCATTCTGATCTCAGCAGAAAAACAGAGAGGTGAACCGCCTTCCATGCCAAGATGTAGAAAGTACACCAGACCCACAGGAATAAATTCTATTTCAAGTTTCCAAGCCCAGAAGCCAATGCATAATACATCCATGTTGGTAATTCACTGTGGTTCCTTAAGACCAAATTCCATACCAGAAGGTTCTTTCCAATATTCAAACCCAAACCCAGGCAGAGCAACGGAGCAGGCAGACCCGAACCCAGCTTTCATGATTTAATGTAATCAATACAGCTGCTCCATAGTGTCGGTAGCCCCAGGTCTGAGATAAGAAAAGGGAATTTTCAACAATTTAAGGAACTGGCCCATGGTCCTGGGTTACTATTTGTGGAACACTTTAGGATTTGAATTCAGGTCTCTCCAACTAGGAGACCCATGTGATTGTCACTACCAACGTTTTTCAAACTTTCTGGACTGGGAACCCATGCTACGAAATAAATATATTTTATACTGAGCTTACGACTTATCTACATATGTAACTGAAATAGAGGTTTCTGGAAGTATTAATCTTTACTGGGTGATATGCTGGTATTCTCTTTTCTCTTATATTTCACTAAAAATAAATAAATAAAATGCCAGTCATCACCCAGTGAATTGACCTCATGATCTAACTAATGAACCATGACCCTTGGTCTAGAAAATACTGCAGTACCCAATGCCCAGGCTCCCCTACCCCGACCCAAAATTGTCAGACTGGGAGTGAGGAGACCTGGGATCCAGTCAGGCTCACCCCTGGCCCTAACACTTCATTCTCAAGATCACCCGGACTTTGGACGCCTGGGTGGCTCAGTCGGTTAAGAATCTGCCTTTGGCTCAAATCATAATCCCAGAATCCTGGGATCGAGTCCTGCCCACTTCTCCCTCTGCCTGCACTTCCCCTGCTCATGCACACATGCGCTCTTTCTCAAATAAATAAATAAAACCTTAAAAAAAAAAAAAAAAAGGTCACCTGAACTCTAGAGCTTACATGTCATTCATAAAATACGAGGTAAGGGCTGAATAGTTTCGAAGGTCTCTTCTTTGATTTTGTTTCTCAATCTCTTTCGTGAATACTGCTTTCCCCTTCCATCAACCATCATTCCATTACTCTGGTCACTGACCTTGCCTGCCTTCTACTTCTCTACAAAGTTCTTGGCCGCTGCTATTCAAAGGCCTTGCTCGTTGTACTCCATCTCACCTGCCGAGTCTTTCTCATAGAAGCCACCACCGGGTGGAGGTCACTATCCTCCCAGAGCATCCCGTCTTCCTGTCCGAGACTAGCCAGCCGTGAAGATTCCCTTCACCTCCGATCTACTCTTGACTCTCCATAACACAACTGAGTGACAGCACTTCTGGCCTTCTAGTGGGGCTATCACTGAAGGAACTCTTCCCAGCAGCCTCGGAGCCTTTTTTAAAGACAGGACCTGTGTCATCGTCCCTGCTTTTTAAAAAAAAAAAAACCTCCCTCAATCTGCCTGGGAATAGAGCAGGTGCCTAATATGTATTTCTATTTGATGGGTTTGCATTATGAAATTAAAGACACGAATTCTCCTAAATTTGGAGCATATTTAGGTGGGCTGCTCTAGGAAATGCCACTGAACTAATTAAAGCACCATGATAAGATAAGTGAGCATTTCCAGACCAGGTTCCACACACGGCTCGCTTCTGTTTGCCCGTGGACAAGGTGTGCCAGGGCTGCCAAGGAAAGCAGCTTTATGGTCTCTCCATCTGGACCGTGAGGATTTAAATCTCAGAAGTTCTACAAAATAACTACAAATCAGCGCAAACCTTAAAGACGGGAGAATTTATTTACAGGCCCTAGTGCACTATAAATTTGAGACAGTTCTATTAAAATGCTTTTCTTGGCTTCCCATCAGATACTTGGCAAAAGTCTTTTTCCAATAAGGTTCTTAATACCAAAGTTGGGGAAGGAAGAAAAAAAAATGAAACACATAAAAATAAATGCTCTTCCTTAAGAGTTTCAATTAAATGAGTATTTTATCCTGCTTTAAACAATATACATTAACCAATCTCTTTTGCGATATGAATTTATACAGTCAGGAAAACTCCAACACAGAGAATCCAGTACTATTGAAAAGAAATTATGAAATTCAGGATATCCCATAAAGCGACCCCACTCAGTCCCCACGGCTCTCCTTCAGGCCAAAGAGACCAGCTTTGTGTCAGAACCATGCTTGTCTGTTTCACAGGAAGAACTGCGGGGATCTGGTCAATGCGTTTTGTTTAAGGGCAACCAACCCAGTACGAAATGGCCAGGAGGAAAGCAGGGATCGGGAAACAGCTTAGAGTGACCTGTTGGGGCCAGAGAGTGGGGGAGAAAAGGAGGCAGGGACTATCTGACATTTTTTTAAAAGCTGTCAGAGCTCAGCTGAAGTATGTTAAAAAAAAATTCCATTTCACAGGTGGGGGGATAAAAATGACATACTTTACAATACTGATTCTGGAAATTAGAAGTGAAATATTTTCCATATTCTTCATAATGTATTTCCAGGGATGCATCCAGCCAGCCTGAAATGTCTCAAGCGACCGTTTTGAGAAGACTATCCAATAATCAGTCATCTTGAATTATTGGCAAGTTCATCTAATTTTTTTTTTTTTTTTTTTGCCTCTATCCAGGCCACACAGCTCTGTGATTTGAATAAAGTTGTGGGCAGCTAAAGAGAGTGTGCTCCCTGTCTGTCCCTCACATGGTGTGCGGTCTAGGGAGGGTTACTTTACATGCCTCTATCCTCAGCGTCCTTGCGTGAAAACGTTCAGATTGCTCGTCTGCCCGCCTACCTCACTACTCTGGTTAAACGGTTTGCTCATAAACCCGTGTGCTCGGGGTGAGGGAGGGAGGGGCAAGTGCACATGGACTGTCAGTGGACAGGACAGACAAGCCACCCGCACGGGGAACCTTCAGAGAACGGGGCTGCAGAGGTTTCTAGACATCTGAGAGTTTACACCTTTCACTGAATCATGAAATACTTTTATAGAAATACATTTTTTTTCATTTTTACTAAGTTTTTAATATTAATTCCAGTAGAGTTAACATGCAATGTTATATTAGTTTCAGGTGTACGATAATAGTTATTCAACAATTCTATACATGACTCAGTGCTCATCACGGCAAGTGTCCTTAATCCCCATCACCTATTTCTCCATCCCCCCCACCCACCTCCCCTCTGTGACTGTCAGTTTGTTCTCTGTATTTAAGAGTCTGTAAAAACAAACATTTTGGACAGACTTTATAAAAACTTTATAAAGTATATTATTTTAAGAGCCACCATTGTGTGTGTGTGTGTGTGTGTATGTGCTAAACAAAATTTAAACTTTTGCTTAAAGATTCAAGGGCATCACCAAGAATAGCAATTTCTGTACTTTCTCCATTTTAAGACACCCCATCAATAGCAGCTTTAGGGGAAAAAACAGAAACCATATTCAATGTTCAAACTGATGGCAAGTCTCTTTTGGATGTCAGAAATCCAAAACATGAAAAACAAACAAACATGTACTTCTTTGAATCAAGGAAATCTGCCGTCTCACACCGATGCATCCAGGACGCAGTGAAGCCTGAAAAGGCATCAGCCATATATCCGATGTACGGAGAGTTTTATTTCTGAAACAGCTTTTCCATCTTCGCCGTTCACGCCAGACTGGCAGAGGACTCATCTCAGAGACCCTTCCTTACGGTCTTTCTGCCCTTCCGATTTGTGACTTCAAACTGCGACTGTGAAAACTGGGTAAGTCACCGTGTTGAACTTAAATAATTTCAGAATTTTAAAATAAATTCATAATTTTAAAATAAAATACAAGCCTCGTTTTAGGGGCAGTCCCACGGACAAAGTACGTGACCTCTGGTGTGCACACACACGTGCACGGCTGTGGGTTCTGTTCTGCCCTCTCCTTTATCACAGCGAGGCCTCATCATCGTCCTGGTCGGTGAGGGTGCCACGTGCCTGGGGCTTTGGTTTCTTAAATAGAAGTGTTTTGTCTTTTTCCTAATCAGCCGATTATATCTTCTAGTGCTCCTCAGCAGCACAAATATTCAGTCCACTTAATAGGTAAGTATGAAGGCAAACTGAGATGGGTCAGTGTAGAAGAATGAAAAGAAACTGGTATTTTAACTCACCCAAGCTTAAAGGCCAGGGAGAGGAGAAGATGCTGACTATTTCTGCCACCTCAAAGGCTCCCAGTCAACTGAGTACAAAGAAGAGTTCAAAGGCAAGGCAGGCTCCTGACTTCCACCTCCTAGTGTGGCTGAGGTTAGAGGTCACTGCTGGTGGAGCCACTGACCAATAAAAGAATGTTTGGAAACTCCACTCAACAGATAAACCGCGGATCCATTTACGCCTTCCTCCCTATGCACACAAACATTTCCAACTCTACAGTCCTGTGTCTACCCAGCCTTCCAAGATCCTAGATTACTTTCTTTCCCACTGTCATTCAAGAGAGACCGGGGATATGAATGTTTCTGCTCACTACAGAAAAATAGTCACTTGCATTCTTCTTCCTGTCTTCCAATGTAAAAAAGGCGGTTGCTAGGCCTCTCCACCTTCAAGGCCTACCTCAAATGCCACCACCTCCCCAGCAAAGCTGTCCCTGACAACTTTGGCCCATAAGTTCCTCCTTCCGTTTCAGATCCCTAATGTACTTTGGAAAACGTGCACCATTTTCTCAACTTTCTCTATGCTTATATCCACACATCACCAAGATGACAAGTAGGCCTTTGTGAGTGGGGATCACAGATTTATTACTATCTCCCACCATCTCCCCTTGAAAAAACAACACTTAATTAGGGCTTCACTAAGTTACCTAGTTAATTTAGCTTATGGGATGATAAAAGGTCAACTCATGATTTGGCTTTATACTGTTATAATTCTCACCCTCTACTAATTGAAGGAACCGGTTTCTAATTTACCCACAAAGAAAACCTATAAGCCTCCCCTAGCTTGTCCAATACTCTTGTCAGCTTTCAGGAGTAGATAACGGACTTTCTCTAGGCTCTAGCCTTGTCCTTAACTTTATGGTTGCTTCGATATCACATCTAAAGTCATGAGACAAATTTACTTACTCGCCCTTGTCAGGCAAAGTGTCTCTCCCTTGGTTCATCCTAATGCCAAGTCATGATGAAGACTTTCACCACGGTCCCCACCAGCCACCCTGCAGCCTCCCTCGTCCAGAGCTCTGAGCTGCAAAATGTCAGTAATATTTCCATCACCGAGATCGCACCCCCGCTCCACTGGGGTCAATTCAGACAGAGAGCTCTGTTCCACCTGCAGACAGCAAAAATCCTGTGCTCAGCACTACTTCTTCCTCGTCTGAAAGAAACGGTCTCTGGAGACCGACTATAAGGACAATGCCAGTCAGAAGCACCTTAGGATTTCTCGGAAACATTTACGTGGTGCAAAGGAAAATGAGTCACTTAAAAGTGGATGGAGACCTCTGCTGGCTGCAACTGTCCCTGCAGCTTCTCAAACTAGTTAACCAGCTGTGGAGCAAGACATACAGACTGTGGCTCAGGCTCAAGCTCGTTCTGACCTATCAACCAGGGGCTCCAAGGCATCAACTACGGCCACAACAGGATTTCCCTGAAGTTTATGCCTGTCTTACAAAAAGATCCAAATTGGACCTCCCTAAAGAGAGTTCACTAAGGTGTAAAAACTTTCCAGAACCAAGTGTGTCCTGTTTTTGCAGCCACTCCTGCCACGGTCACATTAAATCGATGAACAGTAAACGGAGGGCAAAATGACAAGCAGATTCTGCAAAGGGTCCTAGAGAACAAAAGAACTCTCTCTAATCTTAGATGAGGGCTTCAGTATCACTGGGATGGTAGTTCCCAGTCCAAGCAATGTTGTCCCACACCGGGCAGTTAACAGTTATCTGAAGACTTTTTTGGATCTTGGAAAAGGGATGTGCTATTGGCATCTAGTAGCTGAACCTGGTCATCCTTATACCTCTCTGGGAATTAGTTCAACCAGATCATCTCACTTTTGGTTGAGATCAGCCCAATCTAGAAGTCTAAGATTGGGAGAAGAGGCTGTTCTGGGCTCACAGAATATTCAGGGAAAGGGGAGCTCCATGGAACACTGTAGTGGAGTGCTTCAGAAGGTCTGAAAGCAGAAGAGAAGAAGGACATGAGGGCGTCTGGGTGGCTGGGTTAAAGCCTCTGCCTTCAGCTCGGGTCATGATCCTAGGGTTCTGGGATCGAGCCCCGCATAGGGCTCTCTGCTTAGCAGGAAGCCTGCTTCCCCTCTCTCTCTGCCTGCCTCTCTGGCTACTTGTGATCTCCGTCTGTCAAATAAATAAATAAAAATCTAAAAAAAAAAAAAAAAAAGAAGAAGAAGAAGAAGAAGAAGAGGGACATAAGAAGACCGAAGGAAGACTTGGAAAAGGAGGCAGGCAAGTGCCTAGACTGCCCTTTTATCCAAGTTGACCCAACGTGGGACACTCACCACCCGAGGAGGTGACTGGTCCAAAGTACTCTATTTTTAAGGACCTCTATCCATTCCATCTCAGTAGTTCTACGATTCGGAGCCCAGACTCAGAAACGCCCAGCTGTGCCTGCCTCACACCTGTGGTTCCCCACCCGTCTCTGTGCAACGATGCCGTTCCACAAGCTGGCCAGGGGAGTTTGGCTCCGAAAACCCAATGAGTCTCCTTCCCAGCAGGATGGTGCTGCGTTTCTACTTGGCCTTGTCAGACTGGAATCTTAAGATGGTATGTGATTTGGCAGTTGACTCTCTTCCTGGTTACGTTAATAAATCATGATGCCGTAAAAGAGAAACCCAGAGCTCAGACACCAGGCCTGCTCTTCTGTGAAAAGGAACAGTTTCTCCTACACAACTTGTAAGAACTGTAGGTTTAGACGAAGAATCTAAAGAGCTCCAGACGGATCTTCTAAATTGAAACTCAGATAAGACCAGTGGCCAAGTAATAACTGAGCAGCCCAAACATTTAAAATGAACATGAACAGCTCTGAAAAAAACAGTGGGGAGGCTAAAATCCAACTGTGGCTCGTTTTGTTTAGTTTTGAAGATTTTATTTATTTAAGAGAGAGAGCGCGCACACAGAGGGAGAGGAAGAGAGCACATAGAGAGAGGGAGAAGCAGACTCCCCGCTGAGCAGGGAGTCAGAAGCGGGGCTCGATCCCAGGACCCAGGGATCATGACCTGAGGCAAAGTCAGGCACTTAACCAACTGAGCCACCCAGGGGGCCCTGTAATTTGCTTTCCTATCACAACACCGACACGTGTTACAGATGAGGTCGCTGAGGTCCAGGGAAGGCGAGTCCTTGGCCGCGGGCAGAGTGGGTGCCCAGCCGAGATGGCAAAGGCGCAGGCAGTCTGAGCAGCACCAGCGTGGGGGACGTGGCCGTCTCCGTGGTTTAAAGTCATAAACAGGGCAGACTCAACAGATCTGCTAATTTCCCCTGCCTCCTAAAACCCTAAAATGATGACGATGACAAATTTGTAAAAATGAAGGCGCAGTCACTCTAAGCTCTAGAAGATGGGAGATGAGCGGAAGCAACCAAATGCGGAAGCCGAGGAGCAGCACGAGGCACGGTGGCCAGTTCTCCAGGCCTACGTGGCCACTGAAGAAAATCAGTGCAGAAAAACCCGAGGACGTCTGCGGTGGAACTCCAAGTGGGGCAAAGATGAGGGGCTTAGCGCAGAGACCCCTCCAACCCTCTTTCCTGCTCATCTCCTACAATGGTAATCTTGACGAGAATAAAAACCTTAAGAATCTACTCAACAGAAAAGAAAAGCACAGTACCAATCTGGGGTAGTCTTTTAAATTTTTTTTTAAACTTACTTGACATTTCAGCCCAACTAAATTTCTTTCGGGAAAGAGAAAAGAAAGAGAAGCAGGACTATCTGGGGCCCCGAGTGGCACGCTGCAGACCGTGGACAGCAGCCCAGCGGAAGGGGCATCAGGAGGTGGAAGAGAAACCGGACAGTGAGGCAGGGGTGTGTCACTGCTCCGGGGGACAGGGAGCACCGCTCGGCGAGGGAGGCCGCTGGGATCAGGAAGCTCGGCCGGCTGATAGGACAACATTCTCCTGCTCAGAGCTACTCAGAAGCATCACCCTGAAATGTCCCCACTTCCTGAGCTACCGTAGTCACAACTATCACCTGCTGTGAGAATGACCATCTAAACAGGTTCAGTTTTGCATCCGGCACACGCTGCTACACGATGACCCCAAAACATAAAAACAGAGGCTCCCCCTTGGGAGCGCCTGCATCTCCGACAGTTACTCTCACAAACCTCATCCAACATGACTCACCTGAGCCCACTTTCCTCTCTTCAGGTCAGTGGGTCAATCCGGCTGCGGCGATGACCCCGCTTACACGTTTGGCTCTGTCCACGTGTACCCCCCCCACGGGGCAGGCCACCCTCCAGACCACCCACGTCACCCCGCAGCAGGGCTGGCTGGCCTCTTACCTGCCGCTGCATTTCTTCAATCTGTCTTCGGGGGATGCCCTGCAAGATGCCGTACACGTCGGACAGCTTTTCTTCTGGCACAACCACAGACGCTCTGGGGACGACAGCAGGACAGTCGAATACACAGGGCCCTCTGCACAAGGACCCCTGCAGATCCAGCTGCCTCATTTTCCGGAGCAGGAAACTACGCCGCACCCTCCCTCATCCCGCATTCCCTCTGCGGAGGGCTGGAGGGCTCATCCTCCTCCGTCTCCTCGGGGCCCACCTTCTCGACGGCATTCTCTCGCCTGCTGCGTGTCCTCACCTCCCTCCCCGCCACCTGTGCACTCCAGCCATGCTGGGGCCCTTCCAGACGCTTCCACAAACCATGCTCTGCATACCCTGGGGTCTGTGGGTATGCATGTCCTCCTCCCTGGTGTACTCTTTTCCTTCCCTGCCCATTCTGAACAAACCAGGACTTCTGTCATTTAGCTACCCACTCAAGGCCACTCTTGGCACCCACTTACGGAGCCGCTATCATGTGCCAGTGCTGCAATTACAATAGCGACCAAATCGGACAAAGACTGGGGCTGAGCACCATGAGAACGCTTGCGGGGGTGCATTCTAGGCAGACAGCCCTGAGGAAGCAGCGTGCTGGCCATGTTCTGGCAACAGCACTGAGGCTGGTGTGGCTGGAGTAACGAAGACGGAGAAACCCAGGAGGTAAACGGGAGGGCGAGGCACAGCAAGCACACAGGGCCTTGGAGGCTGTGGTAAGGACGTGGCTTTCACTAAGAGAGAACGCCATTAGAAGGTCTTGGGCAGAGCTGGCATGACCTGATTCAGTGCCAGTGGGGTCATTTTGCCCAAAGTGTTAGAAGAAACTGCAGAAAGCAGGAGCAGAAGAACAGCTGGAGACGGTGGCAAAATCCAGTGGGAGCGCTGGGGAAAGCGGTGAGGACAGCACCACCGGCAGGACTAGCCACAGCTCAGACATGCAGGTGAGGGGGACAGAGGGCTCAGCGATCACCCACCTGTCGGGGCATTTTGCAGGGTTTCCCATTTTCTTTGTACCAATTAACTTGTTACAATCTGAAAGCCGCACCCCAGCAAGACTAGTCTGTTAGGATGGAAACCACACCTGATCCAACTCAGCACCCCTGAGCACTTGGTCCATCGTCCCGCACACACAGCTAGCACTTAGTAAATATCTGCTAAATAAGTCCATGACATCTACCGTACAGATGGGAAAACTGAGGCTCAAAGGACAGAAGAGGGGCGCCTGGGTGGCTCAGTGGGTTAAGCCGCTGCCTTCGGCTCAGGTCATGATCTCAGGTTCCTGGGATCGAGTCCCGCATCGGGCTCTCTGCTCCACGGGGAGCCTGCTTCCCTCTCTCTCTCTCTCTGCCTGCCTCTCTGTCTAGTTGTGATCTCTCTCTGTCAAATAAATAAATAAATAAATCTTTAAAAAAAAAAAAAGGACAGAAGAAAGAAAAGAAATAACTTGGCAAGATCACAGAGCTAGCCAGTGAGAGAGCTGGCTACCTGAAACCCAACCTTCTGGCTCCAAATCCAGAGCCCTTCCATTACTTACCCATAATTACAACGACCCAAGCCGGTCTGGATTCTCACAGGAGTATTTTTCCAGCCTCAGCTCAGGGTCACTGCCTCCATGAAGCCCTCACCAACTCCACTGCTGGCAATGGTGTGCGCCTCCTTCTCGAGATTCTCCTCCTACCCCACCCAGCCCGGCTGCCTCTATAGTCAGCCATTGCTGGTTTACCTGTCCATCTTCCACCATTAGGTGAGGGGCTTCCTGGAGGCAAGGTCTGACCTTGACCATCTTTATCCCTATACCTAACACAGAACCCCACAAGTAAAGGGCCCTCAACAAATGTCTCCATGGACGCTCAAATGATTGGAAGTGGCTCAGCACATCCCTAGGATAAAGAGAACTATAAAGCCTCATCCTTCTGGCAGAATGAGCCTCTGTCCGGGCTTCCGCCCCTGTGCAGGCATCTACTACAGCACTCACCACACGTTATTAGAATGCTTGGTGTGTCCCTGTGAGATCCCAGTCTCTTTAAGAGCAGAAACTGCACTATTCACAGGAGACTTTCTGATAACCATGAGATGAATGGAGATACAGAAGAATGAATGCTACTTGCATTATTCAAATAGCTATGGTGATCAGACAAGAACAGAAATATCAGAACAGTTGGGAGAGGAGAAGATAATTAAGTATCCGAGGCAAAGTCAAGCCTCAGAGGTATTCACAAAGGGAGCTAATTTTCAACCATCTTTAACCTCCCAAGTCCTAGGGCAATGAAACAACATGAGACCAGAGGGCTCTTCTGTCCCTTACAGCAGTGGCAGGCCTAACCAAGCAGGGCCCATGCGTGTCCCTCTGCGCACAGGCAGGTCTCTAAGGTCTCACGCACATGGCAGCCCGCCCCCCCCAACTAGTAACAGTAGGCAAGCTCTGTAGGGTCTCTAGGGCAGCGCTCGCCACTGTGGCTACAAATCACACCCGCAGAGCTTTGAGGTGCAGCATTCCTGAGGGGGAGGCCCAAGAATTTTTTAAAGTCCTTCAGGTGAGCAGACTGTGCGGGTACAGTGGAGAACCACTGCTCTTGGCCAAGGTTGCTGTCCATCTTTGGTAAAATGCCAGATAGTATGTATTTTAGGCTTTGTGGGCCATATCCTCTCTGTCACAACTACTCAGCTCTGTCACTACAGCAGAGAAATGGCCGGGAGATAATTTGTGAGTCAGTGGGTGTGGCTGTGTTTCAATAAAACTTTATTTACAAAACCTGGCAGGTTCCCATATTTGGCCCCAAGGCCTCAGTTTGTGAACCTCTACTCTAGGCTAACCGACTAACTCTTCTGACGGAAAATACAGCAAAACAATCTACAGAAGCAGTTCTCCAACCTCGGAATGCAGTACAACTACCAAGGGGGCTTTCGAAATCTAATACACACAGAACCACTGGTGATAAAGTTTATTAGAAGGTAACACTCACCTCTTCCAGTCCAGAACTTCAGAGAAAGGCAAAATATAGGAGTCTGCAACGATGACTGGGACACAGCCGGCGCGTAAAACGTCACTCAGTGCCGCCTGGCCCAGCCGAGCGCCACGAAGAACCACACAGAACGTGGCCTCCTGCAGGAACGCAAGCAGAGGTGGGGATCACACACCAGTTTTGCTGACGCACTCGGATCACCGCAGACCCCGCACTTCTCCCGAGGGCTGAAGCCGAGCACTACCGAGACGTCCTGACGGGAAATGTGAAAGGATGAAAGGTCACACCGGGGGAACTTGGAAAGCTCAACTGGCCACCGTGCCTGGTATTTCCACTCTTCAGTGTCACCTCAGTGCTACTACTGGTGGCATCTGAAATGTCCAGAGCCAACGTCCCAGCCTTTCTCTGGGAACTCAATAATGGAACCTCCCACCACCGGGTTCCTTCCAGCCCTAGTCTACTAGGCAAACACACTTTGGCATGAGGGCTGACCTCAGCCCACCTCATAGCAGAATTATTTGTCTGGGCATTTCAGGCTTTCTAGAAGACCCCCTAGAGGGAAGCTATCAACTTTCATCTTTCTACTTCTCGTGGCTTCGAGCAGTGTGCTCTGTACCTAGCAGACACTCATGTCATGAATGCAGTGCCTCTGAAAACATACAGATGTGTCCCTCTTAGAACAATAAATCAAACAGAAAGCAAAGTCTCAAAAAACTGCTTCTCCCCTCCCTCCCTCAAGCCGAGTTAATGTGGGGAACATTTCAGAAAATGACAGACGTACAGGAGGACAAACGGTTGCAAGAGGTAAGCCAAAATAAGAAACAACCCTCTCTCTAACGCTCAGTTTCTCCCAGTGTTTGCCTCCTCGGGAGGAAGAAAAAAGATTAAAAAAACAAAAACAACAACAACAAAAAACCCACTGTTTCATCTTTACAGCTAGAGAAAAGGAAAGCTCAGAAAAAAAGAAAAATTCCAAACTCCTCCAAGATACACGAGAGAGCAGCAGGGGCCAAGGAAGAGAATCGGTCATGGCGCCTAGGGGTGCAGGTGGACAGCTCGGCCTGCCCGGAGGAGTCGGCATCCAGATGTGGACACACGTGCTGATAACCATTTTTCCTGTCTAGACAAAGGTTACTATAAATACTCCTGCTCACATCACCACCGTTATCAGTCAGACATTCCAGAGGAGATGCAGCACTTTCTGAGAGAAAGTATTTTAACAATCTCAGCATGGCCCAGTTCTCTTTGGAGATGAGGGGTAAAAAAAAAGATCACACCAGCTCCTTGCTATTTCTCCTTGAACTATTTTAAGTATTTCAGGGAACAAAACTCACTTTCTCCTTTCCTTGTCCCCCTGACCCTGGAATGTCAAACATCCTACTTATGCTTAAAATATCCCCCAAAGGACTACTCTTCCCCAGGCATATGGAAACAGTGGCATGGCCACAACTCAGGCAAAGGACGTGCTACCAGTAGGAAGGACATGGCGAGGGTAGCAAAGTACCAACAGATAAAACAGTGACAAAAAATGAAAACCTTCCGTTCCTAGGAAAAGCGGACTGTGGCCTCGTGGGCCTACACGTCAGAGGATACAGGCTGCCCCCTTCGAGAAGGCGATCTCTCTGGACGGGCTTACAAGTACAGGGGTAAAAGTGAAATATGGTTGCCCACTCTGGCCAAATGACTTCTCCCCAAGCCCACGGCGGATGTGGCTCTGGAGGGCGACGAGCGTCCAATGGGAGCGGGAGCACTCAGAGGCCAGGCAGCTCTCCACACATAGCAGGCCGGCCGCCGCCACTCCTCAGGGCCCCCGTGGCTGCCAGGGAGCTGGGCTACGTCCTCGTCATCCCTGGGGCGGATGCTCTGGCAGCATGGGGAGAACAAGGCCTTCTGCTGGGGTGCACTGCTTCGGGAAGGGCCCTCTCCTGGGCGCACGGGAGCTCACCTGCAGCACCTGGGGGTACTCGTAGACCTGGTGCTCGTGGCAGCGCCTGCGCACCCAGGGGACGCCCTCTGACAGGTTGGTGCACTTGTCCAGCACTAGCACCGACTCCGCGTGTTTGGCCTGCAGGGCTTCCAGGTCTTCTCTGTACTCAGGGTGGACAGCCATCTGAGAGGACAGCAGGAAGTACCGCCGGGGACTGCAACAGAGCAAGAAGCGTGACTGGAACGTTGCCGCCGGCCCGCAGGTCAGGATAGGACACACTCGGACGTTCGACTTAGGGCAGGAAGTGGGTTCTCACAGGTCTTCACAGGTCTCGATTTTCTGGGCAATCGCGCTCTGCGGCATTGGTCAGTATTGACAGTATTATACAGCGTGAGAACCTAAGGTCTGGCTCAGTCACGTGCCGTCATGAAGATCTGACTGGGGAGAAGTCCTTCAGGTTTTGAGGAAATGCTTGTAATATGCCAAGCTCGGAAAGCAAGCAAGAAATCTGTACGTGTGTGCATGGAAAAAGAGAAGCTGAATGGCTGACTATTTGGAAGAAACATCAACGTGTTACCATGAGTCATGGCTGAGGTATCTAACGTGAAAAAGAACTGAGAGCTGGCTGCATCCTTCAGATCGGAAGAGAGGGAAACAATGGGCGGCACCGGGGGTAAAACCGGAAGAGGTGAAGGACTGCTTCCGGCTACTGAATGGCCTCCTTGGCCTACGGAGGTGCTGCAGGGAAGACAGCCTCCATCCCCAAGGCCACCCGCACACAAGAAGACTGAATTGGTGTTGAGAACAATGAGTGGAAAAAACTATCTTCACCAAAGGAGGGAACCAGTCTTAACAACTGGGTAGCAAGGATGTCTAAAAGAAAATGGAGTGAAGAAAGGACATCCATGGGTCTAGTGCCATTGAGATCTTCATAAGAGACAAACACACGAACACAAATTTAGTAAGCCAGAAGTCAAAGGGGAGTTCTGGGGGAGACCAGATGGTAAGGAACTTTCTCCTGGAAGGCAAGATTCCCACAGGGCAGAGAGGTTACACAGCATAAACACTACATAGGTTGAGGGACCAGTAGTATTCACCATCAAAGAAATGAATAATATAAAGCAGGTTCCAGGAAGAAGTGAAACACACATCAGATGTAGAAGCAGTACTCACATGAATCTACCCCCCACTGGTCTGAACCAGGGAAAGTTCTGGGGGGCGGTACCTCTCATAGACAATGCCATCAGACAAGCGGATACGAGTCTGCACATAAGAAAGAACCAAAACCTATACACCCTGTGACCCCATCAGTCTCTCTCTCTTCCTTTTTTTCTTTTTTTCTTGCACTGGGAGAAAGGAACAGTAATTTTTTTAGGTTTCTTATACTTATTTGGAGGTTGTAGCTAAAGAACACCTTACCCATACATCCACAGCTGAAGAACAACCATTCTCTGATTGAAAAGGTCATCATGGTTTACCCAGCACCGAGCTTCAGGTCCCAAACACACAAAGCAATGAGTGGAGAAGGGGAATGTTCCCCTTTCCAGCCAGCTCAGCTATAGAAACTCCAGAAAACACAGCAACACGCCCCACAGCCAGATGGCCTTCAAATCCTCAGAACCCTTTCTTCTGGTAATTCTTTTAAGTGTCTGAGCTACAAGCAAAAGGTACTTCCCCCATCCCAGTTAAGAAAGAAAGGAACAGGCACATTCCCTAAATCCTTGCGAAAGCAAGTAGCCACAGGAGGCCATTTAAATTAGACTAAAATTCAGCTCCTCTGTCAGACCAGCCACATTTCAAATTCTCAATGGTCATATGTGGCTAGAGGGCACCTAATAGCAGAAATACAGATGTCTCCCATCGCAGAAAGGTCTGCTTGATAGAGCTGCCCTTGACGGTCATTCAGACCCCCTAAGACAGGGGAAAGGTAAATGGAGACAGGAAAAACATGGAGTAGAACCTATCAGGGAGTCAGTCTGGATCAGCTGCGTAGACTGGTTCCTCTCATCCTGCACAATTTCCCCCTAAGTTACGATTTATTGAACAATATGCTGAATATTTATAGCTAAAAGTAGTCCTTCTAGACACTGAAACAGACTCTTGGATTCTATTCTCTGAGCCTCAGCAATGTTTCTCTTGTAAAGCACTAATTCACAGAGGGATGCCGTGATGGGAAGATCACACATTAGAATACTTGCAGATCACCTCGAAGTGAATGCCATTTCCCTGCAAAGTATTTCTACAATCAAACTGGTCTGTTTAAACAACAGAAAGGATTTACAGGCAAACTCGCAAGACAAGCAGGGTTTAAAACCACCTTAACAATGAAACCTATTTGGAAATGAAGTAGACTAGGGTTTTTTTTTTTTTATTTCAAATCAGAAAACTTCTCATTAACAAGTTATAATGAAATCATCCATGCATCAAGTTAGGGCTGAAGGACCTTAAAGGTCTTTCCAATTCCTAAGACACTGATTCTGTGATGGATCTCATGGGGTACTGGTATTTGCTGGATGTCTCTGGAGACTTTCTCTTTAAGTAGAGCTGCTAGCATAAAACTGGTGATGCTCTACACTGTCTAGAATAAGAACAGACATGCCAGTACCCCAGAGGGTGTCCTTGTAGAAGGGCGCAGAAGGTTGGAGTTCTAGAAAGAAAAAGAGTTGTACTGCACAGCATGGGTGGGGCCAGAAATGGCCCAGCCAGAGTGCTGAAGCCTTTCTAGGGTGAAGGCGTCTACTTGGGAAAGAGCTGGGAGGTGGCCCAGTGCAGGGTATGAGAGCCCTGAAAGGGTACCCGAGGTTTCGGCACTGGGGGCGGGGGTAAAAGGAGCCATGGCAACCCAGGGGGATGCTGGAGAACAAGTGAGGTTAGGAGGGCGTGTGGGAATCCCAGGACAGAGTTTAGAGCCTGGACTGGCTGAGAAGGGTTCCGTGTTGTGCGGAGGGTGAAAGCAACGGTTCCAGCAGGTTCCAGCACCCTAGTGTGGGGTGCTGGAACCCCAGAAGGCAGCGGAGGGTAAGTCCTGGGGCGAGTGGGGAGAATACAGCAGTAGGAGCACAATGTGGGGGAGTCGGGGTCTGAGGGGAGATGGAGGCAGGGGCGGCAGGGTTGGTTGGTTACATGCAAGAGGGCTGAGCAAACCAGTAAAGATGCTGAGGATAAAGAGAGCCAGATCGCTCCCTGTCGGAGAACAGAGCGACAAACAGGCAAAGGGAGGAGACCAGAGCGCCCCGGTGCTGCATGGATCTACAGATGGTGACGTGCACTCACGGTTTTCAGTGTACACAGAGACTATCAAGACTCTCCATCCACCCAGATACAGAGAGAAATACCGAAGCTCAAGACGCTCGTGGGGAAGGAAGGCCCCGGCTGAGTCCCGCTGGTGAGAAACAAAGTTCTAGTTCAGACATTTGGCCACCAGGATCCCTGGATCCTGACTCTACCGTCACTCCGTGTTCAGCACGACTGTGCAGATGTGCACAGGAGTCTAGAAACAGCTCCCCCGGCTCGCACGCTCGTTCCCCCTGACCTGACAGATGGCTGAGGGAGTGTGCCCATTTTAGTTTTAAGCAAACAAAACTGTAAGGTGGATTTGTTTTTCTTTTAAGGACTAAAATTACTAGCTAGGACTTTCATGTTTCCTCCCAGCAGCGCTGAAACCTAAGTTTAAGTAAAATCATGCTGAGAACTTGAAGTCTCCCTCAAGAGCAACAGTGGTGAACTCCCGATTTGGTTCCTTTTAGAGAGACAATGACAAGAATTCCAGCTGAGCCCAGTGCAGCTGTGAGAAGAAGCTATCAATAGCAACAATCCTCAGCTTCCCATTGAAAAAAGATTGGGAGAGATTTAAAATAAAAATAAAAACAAAGCTCTCACTACTCTACGGAGCCCTCAAGAGATGTGGGAATTCCCT
Source organism: Lontra canadensis (assembly GCF_010015895.1). Lineage (NCBI taxonomy): Eukaryota > Metazoa > Chordata > Mammalia > Carnivora > Mustelidae > Lontra > Lontra canadensis. The sequence continues at coordinate 4,241,477 of NW_022631109.1, read as the reverse complement.
CAAAAAGCAGCTCTCACAAACAGCCACAAATCCAAAGGCCCAGCCAGAAGGTCACCCACCCTGCCTCCTCCCAAGTGCCTGGAAAGCACGAGGAGTCTGGAGTCTGCCTTTGCCCTTTTTTTCCCTTTCTTCTTCTTTTCTTCTTTCTTTCAGAGAGAGGGGTGTGCTGCTTATAAAACACCAGGGCGCCTGGGTGGCTCAGTGGGTTAAGCTGCCTTCCGCTCAGGTCATGATCTCAGGGTCCTGGGATCGAGTCCCGCATCGGGCTCTCTGCTTAGCAGGGAGCCTGCTTCCCTCTCTCTCTCTGCCTGCCTCTCTGTCTACTTGTGATCTCTGTCAAATAAATAAATACAATCTTAAAAAAAAAAAAGGAAAGAAAGAAAGAAAGGAAGGAAGAAAGGAAGGAAGGAAGGAAGGAAGGAAGAAACACCACAACCTCAGGGCCGAACTGCAAGCTGGAGGGAAGCGGAGTGTGGGTCCGGCCAGTGGCAGAAGTCCACCGACCGGCCAGCAGAGGGGAACGGGCGCTCCCAGCAGCCCCTTGCCACCCGCCCCCTCCCGGCAGATTTACTGGTCCTCTGCCCAGTTACTGCACGGAGAACTTTAGAGCCTGAGACCTCCAGTGATCTAGTTAGAGATCTTAATTTCAGTCTAATGATATGTTAAAAACTAGGGAGATTAAGTTACTAAGAAAATGCCGCCACCACGGCAGTTTCAATCTCTGGAAGAAATCGCCTGAAAATAATTTTGACTATTTAGAGGCGGTTTGTTTTCCTCTGTTTTAGCTGAATCTTTGCTTTTCAGTGGTATTTTCCCTAAGTCACATCTGAAGGGAAAGAAGAGTCCTAGAGCCGTGAGCGGAGAGCTGGATTAGATTAGATTAGATAAGAAAGGGCGTAGAGTTCAAGCAGTCTTCGAACAGAAACGCCCAGAGGCCACCAAGCTGAAGGGATGGCCCTGACCCTCCCTGGCTCCCTTGAAGCCTCGCCTGGGCTTCCTCCCCCCAAACCTAATGTCAGGGGGACCTCGCAGTTCTCTGTTGCACCCTGGGCACTGCAGAGGTTTCGGGGCTCCCCTGGCCTCCACCCTTTAGATGCCAGGAGCATTCCATGCAAAACAGCACTAGCACAGCAGGTCCCACTGCTCTCCTCTGCAAGGCTGGCTCTCGGCTGGTATATGAGAACTTCTGTTTTGGGGAGCTCCTACCCTCCCCAGAACTGGTAAGAGTGGCTGCTGTGCCCAAACTGCCTGTACAAACAATATGGTTTATGCTGAACACTCTCTTTCCTTCTGCAAATCTGAAGTTAGCACACGCCAAGCAGAGACTGTGCGTGTGATTAGCTCCCGATGAAAACTGGGGGCACAGAGTCCCTGATGAGTGCCCTGGTGAGCCACAGTCTGTACACACTGTCACCTCTCATTGCTGGGGGAGTCAAGCACATCCCTGGTGACTGTGTGACGCCACCAGGAGAGGACCTTGATGCCTACACCCAGTTTCCTTGGACTCCATCCCGTGTACCTTGATCCTTTGCTGACTCTGCGTTGTCCCCTTGTGCTTTAATAAATCATAGCCATGAGTGGGACTATATGCTGAGTCCTAAGCTTCTTGGCAGATCACTGAAACTGGAGGTGGTCTCGGGGACCCCTGACACACATGCCCCCGAACTCACAAGAGTCTGTATATAGCCAAATATCCCTGGGTAGACAAAAATCAACCCCTTCCCCTGTTGAGAAACACCAGCCTAGCAATGCTTGGTTCTAATAGGCCTTCAATAAAGGTTTGATCTGAACTTCAGTGAACTGAATTAAACAATTTTCAGAACAATTTCGGGGGGGGGGGGAAGCAAAAGGTTCAGAAACAACTTTCAAAAATCACACAACTGACTTAAATTTAAGTAAATGTTCACAGAAGGAGCAAGTAGAGAAATAAAATATTTTTTCTAAGTTCAACTGACTTTTCCCGACCATTGTAGTTTCATAATATCTACTATAATGTATTTATATTATAATATCTATTACATCTAGTGCTCCATAAATATGCCAAACTAAGATCCTAGATACGCGACAGAAACTTGTACTTCCCCAAAGGGTACCAGCTGGGCTCACTCACACAGGTCACCCTTTCTCATTACAGAAATCTAGTCTCAAAACAGCACTGGGGCTAAAATTAACATGTCAGGAAACAAATGTTGGCGAAGATGCAGAGAAAGGGGACCCATCTTACACTGCTTGTGGGAATGCAAGCTGGTACAGCCACTCTGGAAAATAGCATAGAGGTTCTTCAAAAAGTTAACAAGAGAACTACCGTACAACCCAGCAATTACACTACCAGGTATTTTATCCAAAGGATACAAAAATACTGATTTGAAGGGGCCCGTGTACCCCAATGTTTATAGCAACAATGTCCACAACAGCCAAACTATGGAAAGAGCCCAGATGTCCATCAACAGATGAATGGATAAAGAAGATGTGGTATACAATGAAATACTACGCAGCCATTAAAAATTGAAATCTTGCCATTTGCAATGACATGGATGGAACTAGAGGGTATTACACTGAGTAAAGTAAATCAGTCAGAGAAAGAAAATTACATGATCTCACCCATATGTGGAATTTAAGAAACAAAACAGAGGAGCATAGGGGCAGGGAGAGAAAAATAAAATTAAGATGAAATCAGAGAGGAAGACAAACCATAAGAGACTCAACTATAGGAAACAAACTGTTGCTGGAAGGGAAAGGGTTAGGGGGATGGGGAAACTGGGTGATAGGCATTAAGGAGGGCATGTGGTGTAATGAGCACTGGGTGTTATATGCAACTGATGAATCACTGATCTCTACCTCTGAACCTAATAATATGCTATATGTTAATTAACTGAATTTAAATTAAAAATTTTTAATTAAAAAAAAAACCACAGCATTGAACTATATCTTTTTCTCCAGTCTCTTCTGTAAGAATTATTTTGTATTTTCACCTTGATGATGATCAAAAGAAAATCAGTACAGGCATATTTTTGTTCATATTTAATGATAATACTGCTAAGAGTTTTTCAACATCCAAGTTTGTATTTAGCGGGCTAATGGGAAGACAGGAAGACTTAGAATGTAAATCATGTACAATGAAAGCATAGTAAAATGCTAACTGTAGTCCCTAAGTGATGGTACAAATATTCACTGTACTGTCAAATTTTTTAAATACTGCTATCTGGCTTTAAGATTTTTATAATTTATATTATAATTTTATAAATTATAATTGTATAATTTTTATAAACTTATAAATTATAATTTTATAAATTTTATCATTACATTTTTATAGTGAAATGGCAGGGAAAAAATCTGTATCAGATGAAGATGTATGCTAAAGGGAAGCACCCTAGTCACTCAAACATTAAAAGTGGTAGAGAGAAATACATCATCACTCCACAGACAAACAGCATAGGCATGCCAAATCCCCAAAACCACAATTAATTCTATATTCACCTTAAAAGACACAATCCAGTTTCAAAGAAAAAGCCTCAGCTATCATATTGTTAATGTGAATATTATTAGTTTTGTACATTTCTTTGCATTTAATTTAAATCTGTTTTAATTTTGAAGTCATATAAGCACAGAGAGTTTAAATTGTTTTTTTACCTGTATTTACTCAAGTTGCATTACTTAAAAAGTAGTCAAAATTCAAGGGACCTTGAATAGACCAAAACAAAAACCAAAATCTTAAAAAAAGAACAAAATTAGAGGACTCACATTACCAATTTAAAAACTTACTACAAAGCTACAGTAATCAAGATAGTGTGGTACTGGCATAAGGACAGACACACAGACCAATGGAACAAAATTGGGAGTCCAGAAATAAGCCTATATACCTATAGCCAGTTGATTTTCAACATGAATGTTAAGATCATCCAATGGGAAAAGAACAGTCTTTTCACCAAGTGTTGCTAAGACAACTAGATATCCACAGGTAAAAGAAGGAAGTTAGACTCCTACCTCACACTACATGTAAAAATTAACTCAAAACGGGTACCTGGGTGGCTCAGTCGGTTAAGTATCTGACTATTGGTTTCGGCTCAGGTCATGATCTCCTGGGTCCTGAGCTCAGGCCCCACACGGGGCTCCATGGGAGCCTAAAGATTCTCTTCTCCCTCTGCTTCTCCCCTGACTCCTGCTCTCTCTCACTTTTTCTAAAAGAAATAAGTAAATCTTTTTTAAAAAATTAACTCAAAATAGAGCAAAAACCAAAATCTAAGAGCTAAAATTAAAGCATTCTGAGAAGAAACCACAGATTTAAATTTTGTGATCTTGGATTGATCAAGGATTTCTTATTTATGACACCTAAAGTACAAGGAAAAATAGAATAAATAGACAAATAGAAAGAAAAAATAGATAAATCGGACTTCATCAAAAGGAGAAACTTTTGTGCATCAAAGGACACCATCAAGATAGTGAAAAGACAACCTACAGGATGGGAGAAACTATTTGCAAATCATACAACTGGTAAGCATCTAGTAAGTAAAATATATAAAGAATTCTTACAACTCAACCAAACCAAAACCCAATATTAAAAAAAAAAAAAAGTAGATGATAAGTAACCAAAGCAACCTGAAAAAGAAAAACAAAACTGAAGACATCACAATTCCAGATTTCAAGCTCTATTACAAAGCAGTAGTAATCAAGACAGTATGGTACAGGCAAAAAAAAAAAAACAGACACACTATCAATGGAACAGAATAGAAAACCCAGAAATGGACCCACAACTTTACAGCCAACTCATCCTTGACAAAGCAGAAGAGTATCCAATGCAAAAGATAGTCTCTTCAACAAATGGTGCTGGGAAAACTGGACAGCAACATGTAGAAGAATGAAACGGAACTGCTTTCTTACACCACAAACAAAAATAAATTCAAAATGGATTGAAGACCTAAATGTGAGACAGGAATCCACCAAAATTCTAGAGGAAAACACAGGGAGCAACCTCTTCAACCTTGGCCATAGCAACTTCTTACTGGACACGTCCTTGGAGGCAAGGGAAAGTAAAGCAAAATGAACTACTGGGCCTTCATCAAGATAAAGAGCTTCTGCACAATAAAGGAAACAATCAACAAGAAACTAAAAGGCAACCTACGGAATGGGATAAGATATTTGCAAACAATATATCCAATACAGGGTTAGTGTCCAAAATCTAGAAAGAACTTATCAAACTCAACACCCAAAAAACAAAAATTCAGTCCAGAAATGGGCAGAAGACATAAACAAACACTTCCCCAAAGAAGACAAAGAAATGGCTAACTCTCTCTCTCCCCTCTCCCTAAAATAAATAAATAAATCTTTAAAAAATAAATATACCCACTGAAGTATATTCTTTAAAAGAGTAAATTTTATGGTGAATGAATATATCTCAATTTTAAAAATAACAAAACAAATCAATTCTGGAAGTCCACTAACAGAAAAATCCAGAAGGTAGATCTAGGCAAAAAGTTTATGAACCATCCAGTCTCTCTTTGTACTTGCCTAACAGCAAAAAAATGTTTCAATCTCACCTTATGTAAATAACAAAATCTGCTACCTCTAAAATAGGTTTCAGAATTTGGTTACCAGGCTACACAGTAGGAGACACATACACAGGAGAGAAATGCTTCACTTTGGAAAAGTTCTCTTATTTCTCCAAGAACCCATAAAGGCTTTTTTTTTTTTTTAAAGATTTTTAAAGATTTTATTTATTTATTTGACAGGGAGAGATACAGTGAGAGAGGGAATACAAGCAGGGGGAGTGAGAGAGGCAGAAGCAGGGTTCCACTGAGCAGGGAGCTGGATACAGGGCTCAATCCCAGGACTCTGGGATCATGACCTGAGCCAAAGGCAGGCACTTAATGACTGAGCCACCCAGGCGCCCCCCCATAAAGGCTTCTAAGGGGAAGTTTGGGATGCTTTGCAAACTATTTCCTTAAGACTCACTTCTGGGACCAAATGCTGTGTGTGGATTTTTAAATCTCACCTTGTATGATCTTTCTAATGTGGCAATATACAAATCAGTCACCTTCATACGTGAGCACACGGCACACAAGAGTACCAACATCATCATCATCACATCTGTTTAAAGCTTATTAAGGTTCTCACCATGAATTAGCACAATTTCAAACAGACTACATCAAAAAAGGCTAGAAAAGATGCCTTGCACACCCAAGCGGCCAGCCCTTTTCACTTATTCACTCACATGTCAACAATATGAACCAATCATGTGACAGGCATAGCCAACATGGCAGTTAAAAAACAGACCTGGGGGCACCTGGGTGGCTCAGTCGGTTAAGTGTCTGCCTTTGGCTCAGGCCGTGATCCCAGGGTCCTGAGATCGAGCCTTGCACTGGTTCTCTGCTCAGCAGGAATCCTGCTTCTTCCTCTCCCTCTGTCCATACTCAAGCTCACTCTGTCTCAATTTAATAAATAAAATCTTAAAAAAAACACAAAAAACGAAAAACCAGACCTGGCACTAGCCTTACTGCAAAATCCAAAATCCCAAGCAAAGAGGCTGTGAGCAAGTTATTACACCGTGGCCTAGTGACTGGTACAGCAGGAGAAGCGGAAGCTGCTATGGGGGTATAATGCAGAAGAACCACTCCGGGGGTTAGCAAAGTCCCCCTGGAGTGAGAAGTACTCAAGTTCAAACCTAAAGGACAAGTAGGTCATCAGTCTGATGAAAATGAGGAAGAAGACTTCCAGACCACGGAAAGATTTTACAGCCCAAAAATGGGGTGGGGAAAAAGCTAGAAATGGAAAGAATGGTCACGTGCCAGAGGGTCTTGAAAGACATTTTAAGGGGTCTGGGCTTTATCCAAAGGAAATGGGTAATCAGTAATAACCCGGTTGTGGGGGCAGCAAGACTAGAGGCAAGGAAACCAAACAGGGGGCTGTTTCCGGATCCAAGGGAGAGATGACAGTAAGCTGGTATCGGGCGGGGACAGAGGAGATGGAGAAGAAGGCAGAGCTGAGAAATATTTAGGAGGGACAATCAAAAGGACTTCCCTCTGGTACAGGAAGTGAGGGAGAGGAAGGAGTTAAGGACACCTCAGGGATTCCAGATCTGGAAAGCTGGGCAGCCAGCACCGTCCACTCACTGAGCCAGAGAAAACTGAAGGAGAAACTGGGATGGGATGGGGTTGTGGGGGGAGGCGGTGAGGTGGGGAGGGGAAGATGGCAGACTCCAAGCTCCAGGCCTGTAACCAAGGCTTTGGCTCTGGACACCAACAGCGCAGCCCTCGTCGTCACCTCATAGTGCACCTGGCTGACGGGATGTCCCTTACCCTGGTCCTTTCTCGGGAAGGTCCACCTCCGCCGACAGCGGACTGTACACGGGAATGCTGACATCGTAGCCTTGCCGGTAAGTCCACGTAGAAAAGCCACCACCAGCCAAGAGAGCCCTGAAAAGCAAAGGGTTTTGTCAAACAATGAGAAAGAAAGGTCTTCATTTTGAGAAGCTCCGTGGGAAGGGAGAGGAGTACCCGGGTCAGTAATAATACCAACAGAGGCCTGCTTCCCCTTCTCCTGTCTCTGAAGACATCATGCTCTGTGTTTCACATCCAACACCTCCTGGACATCAGCTGCGTGCGGTCCCTGAGTTAGCAGCCTTCTTCTGGGGGCCTAAGTGGTCTTCCCTTCTTTTCCATTTTTTTTAAAAACACATCACAGCCCAGAGGCCACCCTGTGAACAGCCCCTCTGCTACCTTATTCAGACCCCATTCAGTTCTTCCCAAAGTCCTACCCCGCTCTGCAACGCTCACACCAGTGGGAACAGATGATAGGTCGGCACGGGAAGCCCAGCTGGGGCAGTCGCTCACTGACCCTCTGGCCTGAATCTCAGGCGACAATGGTCACAGAAAGCACGGATGACAGCAAAACACCTCATCCGGTGCTGTGCATGCCTCCCTCCGACCCCCCGCCCTGGGCAGGTCTCTCCAGTGTTGTCCAAGGGCTGTCCCCCAGCTCTCGCCTCCACTGCGGCTCCTCAGCCCCCACGCAGGAAGCAGGAACCCAGGATCGGACCGTTAGTGCCTCCCCTGCACTTTGCATGCACTAGCTTTATTCTCTTTAATTGGAAAGCTGTGAACATACTGTTTTAATTGGAGCCAGCAAGTAATACAGTGACACTTCATCAGAGAAAGGAAGCAGGTGATCACACCAACTTTTACTGTTATTCTGTCCCCAGGGTCCCAAATCCATCAAAATCACTTACTGGGGCAAAGTTTTGCCAGTTCCACGAATCGTACAGTCTGAGCCAAAACGTCTGAACTGAGAAACCACATTTTTTGCAATATTGATTGCTACCAATCCTCTCCTTGCCCTGTTGACAACCTCCATTCCATTTGAACACAACCAGTTTAAGTTCAAAGATTTTCCAAACACCCCTGGAAATCCCAATCTGTTTGTTTAAGCTTTCTGAAACCAAGAACTGGTTAGTGAGGTAAGGTGCAGGCTAAAGACCTCTCCAGCTGCCAGTCTCCTCTGTAAAACTTAGCAACTCTCCTTAGTACCAGCACACGGTCTGATTTTTCCTGATTAGCATTCAGCAATGAATCCATCCACCATGAACTTGGGCCGATTCCATGACAGCAAGCAGACTGCAGGGAAACCCGTGACCTCTGTGCAAAGAAACAATCATGGATCCAGTATACAGGCACCAAGCAGCCCCAGTGAGCCAGGGTGGGGGGTGACGAGGCAATTACACCCATAGCCGCAGAGCAGAGGGGAATGCACATGGGGCAAGAAAGGAAGCAGGTGCGTATCACACCACCTTGTACTGTAATTGTCCCTAGGGCCCCAACTTTATTCTGTTCCTGGAGAGCAGGGTGGGGGTTATGCACCGGGAGGAGGAAAGCATGCAAATGGAAGCAGGTCTTACGTCACAGATCAACACTCGAGATCTCTACTTATGACCTCGGCAAGAGCTGGGACTGTAATTAGCTAAAAAGACCTCACACCAGCCCCGCTACTGGTAAGACTTGGACTTCAAGTCCTTGTATCTTCTTCTGCCAACGACTCTGTAACATGCTAATGGAGACAACAGTGTGAGCGTCCCTTGCTCTACAGAGCACGTGTTTTGCGTTGAATGAAAAGTGCCTTTCTGAAAAGCACATTCTGTTTTCCTATTATGAATCCCCAAATCAGAGATCAGCTCCAAAGCTGCAAGAGACTGAACAGAAAACTTGCAGCAAAAAAAAGCATTAATCTGATCATCAGACTTATGCCAGGTCAAGTGTTATGTCACTCGAAGTGTCCTCCGCATGTTGCTGGCCTTCTTGACACTAGGACATGTCCTCCGTCACGGAGCCCTCTGCACAGCCTCACGCACTCCACCATCCCTGCTCCGGGCTGTCCTCAGATGTTCTCCCAGTCCTCCTCCCATCTGAGTGCCCACAGCGCCTAAACACAGCTCGTCTGCAAGCTCATCCTTTGCTTTCTTTTGAACCATGCATGCAGTCAGGCCGGCAAACCCCTCAAATGCAAAGCTTCAAATTTCGCCAAAAAAAAAAAAAAAAAAAAAAGAGATAACCAATTCTATTAGTCATCCTTATTTGTTTACTGAATCAAACAAATATAAAAAAATATGTATGAGACAGGTAAATCTAAACAATGGCTAGATATTTGGTGATATCAGATTCCTATTTATTCCTAGGTGTGAAAATAGCAGTATAATTATATTTTTTAAAAATCCCTTATCACAGAGAGATTCAAATGGAAATATTTACAGATGTAATGATATAACTGGGATTTGCTTCTAGATAAACTGGTGGGGATGGGTAGGAGTACAAATGAGTGGAGACTAGCCCTGAGTTGATAATTACCAAAGCCGGACAGAGGGACATGGGTTCACCTTACTAATCTCTTCTTTTACACAGGTTTGAAATTCTCCATAACAAGTTAAATAAAACTCACACAAAGTAGAAATCTGTGAGAGATATGTATAAAGAAACAATAACAAAAATCGGCATAATAATATTGCAGAACATATATGAGAAAACAAAGATTGGTAAAATAAGGCATTGAAGAGGTATAATTTGCTCCCACTTAAAATGGGTGTATGCGCACGCGTGTGTATGTGTGTGTATACTACAGACATATGCACACACATATTTATACATGGAAAAAAGGCTAGAAAAATACATAGTATTTGAGGACAGTGATGACCTTTCAGTAAGGGAATGAAAATAGAGGAGGATTTGAAGCATATGTTTATATTTTACTCTTTATATGCTCATACATTGTTGCAATCTTGCACAAAGAAAGTATACACGTATCATGTGTAGGATTTTTAAAAATTGGGAGGGAAGTAAAAATAGATTTAAGCAGCACAAAAGATATATATGCTGAGCAGATGTTTCCTTCTGTCCTGACCCTTTCATCTCCCCGAGTAAAATCATCCTCAAGCAATCACACCTATGACCTTAGACTTCAACAGACCCTTGAAGCAGTCTAATCTGGCCTGCCTGCTTTCTAATTTCCAAATAATCTAATAGGCAGCTCTTGCTAAAACCATTCTGTCCGCATAGTTCTTGCCTCCTTTGAATCCAGGAACAAGGACAAATGATAGAAAAAACGCACAAAAAAAAAAATCGACTCTTCCCTCCAACCAGAAGACCACCTAGGTTTCAAAACGAAATTTCCCATATGCACAGACAAAGGAGGATTGCACAGTGATTCATGACTTGCCATAGTATTGCCTATAATCACTTACAAAAATACATGCACAGGGAAAAAGATTTAACCTTCCTGATCCTTAACACCTAACCACTAGCCAGAACTCAAACTTCTGCCTGAGTACTTGACACTTTCCCACAGAGAAATGAAACCCCATTTAACATGTGCACTTGATAAAAATAAAATCCTTCTCCCATGCAAATACATATACCAAAATGTCAGCAAAAAGTGAAATGTCCCAAACAGAAATAAGCCCTTCTCAAAATAAACCCAGAACAGCAGGTGAAGACACGACATTCCTAACAGCTTTTTCTTCCCTTCTCTGTTCCCTGAAGTATTTCACTTCCCCAGAGAAACCAAATCCATAAAACAGTAGCCCACTCAGGAACGCTGGGGCTGCCGGCCAAACCAGGGCTCACCTTGTGTTTGGCTGGTTTCTATAGAATTTGTGTGGCCCGACTGCCCTCTATCGGCCAAGATGCTTTCTACACCGAAGATAGGGGGGTGGGAGGCGGGGGGGGGGGGGGGGGGGGGGCGGTCCTGGAGTGCAGGTCTCTTCTAGTGATAATTGTATTTCCAGACAGAAACACAACACTGACCCTACATAATTACTTAAGGCAAAGGAGGCTTGGATTTAATCTTGCAGGGAAAAGTAGTACCAAGTGTAGATTTTCATAAATGATGGTGTCGGCCTTTGTGGGCTGAGAACACCACGGGTCTCAAGCTACTCTCTAACCAGTAACACTGATTTGAAGAGTTAAACATCAACTGTAATAAAATGACTTATGAGTGAGTTCTGATGTCAGCTTACAACACTGGTGTACCCTGAGTATCGCCCAGGACCCCCATCTTGGGCCTCGCTCTTCTGCTCTCCTCAAAGCCTTGAACCCAGTATTAGGAGAGGAACCGCACCCCAATCCTGCGCCTCCTGGAAAGCCTCCAGCCCAAGCAGTTCAGTCGATGTTGAAAAGGGCTGGTAAACAGAGTGAGCAGACTTGGAATCATAATCCTGCCATCCCAACCACCCCACACCCCACGTGCTGTTTGGAAGGTTTTGTTAGGAAGAGGGGAAGGAAAGAAGGGCGTGGGGGCCAGGAGGGAAGGGAAGGGAGGATGGAGGGAAGGACCCTAATGACCGAGGCAATGTCGAGTACATGAACCAGAGTGCCCTCATTCCCCCAACATGACAGGCTGTGGGTGTCACTGTCACAGCTCCGCGTCCCCTTCCTACAGCAAGCTATGGCTCTACTTTTCGCAAACGCTCCCAAATTTGGACAGAGCCAACACAAGGCACAAAGTGGGCCCTGGGGGGGGGGTGCTGCAGTAAGGAGAGAAAACCCAGACTGAGAGAAAAAGATGATTTTTTAAAACACTGCGCTACAACATAAGTTCTAGCTGGTGCTCCCCAACAGAGTAAAGCAGGTCCGGTCTCACCGCATCCACATCTCAAGGAGGGAAATGCCTAGGACATTTTAACAAACAATTCTGACTGCACAGTCTATCCCACTAGGCTTAGACACAGGACTTCCATCAAAGAAAGGGTCTTGCACTTCCTTAATCCTCAGAACCCCATCACAGCGACAACCTCAAATACACTCACCTGTCTCTAGGGACATCCAGAGCCGTGTTGTAATCTGGGGGACCTCCAGGCAGCATGTTGAACAGCAAGTGGTTTGTACCTCGATCCCACCTGGTAAGAAATGAAACATGCCTGGGAATTCACACATCAACCGTGAAGAAACAGAAACAAGAGTCCGTTACTGGAAGACAAGCTGCAAGTATCCCCAACCCCAAAGAGGGCCACTTCTCAGGGCTGCAAAGAGAATCCCTAGAAATCCCAAGAGTACACCAGGAACTAGCCTGGCTCCTGGGAAGAAAAAACAGGTGGATGTGTCCTTGGAGCTCGGCCACTACAGGCATGCCTGGGACAATGACAACCTGAAAACGATCTGAATGTTCACCACTTGGTTAAAGAAACAAAAAAGGAATACAGAAGGCTGCCTGAGTACATCATAGAACATGTGTAAAATGGAAGGCTGTACAGCCTTTAAAATCACATAGTAAACTAATACGAAATTATCTGGAAATATATTCGTAATGTATTAAGGAAAAAAGGCAGCCCAAGAGTAGAGAATGTGTAATTCCACTTCTAACAAAACATATACATACACGTGCATATGCATCTATGTCATACAAAAACGTATATATACGTGCGTATATTTTATAAAACAAAAACAGCTGGGAAGCAACATCATTAAGGCAGCAACATGGAACGAATCTTACATGCTGCTTCTTGCCTACCTGTATTTTCAGACTTTTTACAGTGAGCATGTAGTCTTATGTAAGTCATAAGGGGTGGGGGGAGATTTCAACAGAACAGGAAAGCTATGGGAAGATGAGCCATCCTTAGATTTTAAACTCTAAGACGGTGGGAGCCCCCAGCAAAAGTGAGGATGACAAAGCGCTTTTCAGCGTTACAGAAGTGAGGGGCTTCCAGCGGTACAGAAATGAGGGGCTTCGGGCCCTGGTTTTGTGCTCCAAGCCGGTCACGCACACCCAGGCCCTCCCATGAGGAAAGAGACAGCAGCAGGAGGCCAGCTCCCGAGGAGAACCATGCCCTCTGCCCGTCCTTCCCCTGAGCTCCCCGAAGGCCCTGGCTCCCGTGCGAACGTGCTACGTACCTAGAGAGCTGGGCCAGGGCCTGAGCCGTCTCCTTAATGCGGAGCGTGTTCTGGTTAAGCACATCGATGGACGGGACAAACAGGCAGGCCCGACTGATGTCATCGGTATAGTAGTCGCTGTCAGAGATGGCCGTGAGCAGTTCGTTGTACTCCCGGGAGATGGTGTTGCTGACTGGGACACCAGAGTCATCCACATACTTCTTCAGAGAGTAGATATACACCTTGATTTTGTTCTTGGGGTTGAAGCCACAGCGGTAGACATCAAAACACGTGTGCATCCTGCAGCTGAGATCGCCGCGCTCGGGGAGGGGGCCACCGGCTGGCAGCCTGACCACGGGCACGTCGCGGACACTGCGCTTCTCCACGTTCCAGTCACTGGAGGACTCGATGGAATGGGGCCAGAACTGAAACACGCCGGTGGCAATGAGGCCCAGCAGGACGACGGAGAAGAGGGTGATGTAGTAGATTCGGTGCTTGGTCTTCATTCTTGGGATGAGGGCAGGACCCCGGATATTGTACTTGACCGACGCACACATAATGACAAAGACAGCCTCCTCCTCCCACTCCTGGTCCCGGGGGAGACACACAAGAAAAATGAAGCAGTTAGGGGAGCAAGCGACCCCTGAAAGGACTGTTTGACTTTCAGCATACTTATTTCTTTCCCTGAAGCGGTTTGAGGAAATAATGAAAAGGGATTTTTGACCCTTCTTGTAAATATATACGAATGTATATTCGTGTATTAAATGTGTGCTATATGCCATGTTTCATATTTAATACTGTACATAATACAAATATTGATAAGTGTAACTATATCCTATAAATATATATTAGATGAAATCAAAAGTCATAGATGTGTGGGACCTAGGAAGACAGGCGCTGACCAAAGAAGAAAATCAAAAGTAGAATAAAGACAATTGTTTTGTTTTTAAACACGTGGCTAACATATGGGGCGCCTGGGTGGCTCAGCCAGTTGAGCTTCTGACTCTTGGTTTCGGCTCAGGTCATGATCTCAGGGTAGTGGGATCGAGCCCCACGGGCTCCACGTTCAGCAGGAAGCCGGCTGGAGATTTTCCACCCACTCTCTAAACAAATAAAAATCTTTAAAAAAAAAAAAAAAACCAAAACACTTGCCTAACATGAACTGATGCTTCCACTAGACAAACTGACTCTTGGTTATTCTAAAATCTGTCTGCGTTTACTGATTCAGTCAGCCCTGTGAGGAGCAAGCACCGACCACGCACACTGCAAGAGACGGGGGGAGAGCTAAGACTCCATCTTCCAGGAACTTTTTTCTACTGAAGGAGTTAAGACAAAGCTATGGCAAAATGCAAAATGGAAAAATATCACTAGGAAAGTATCAGTAAGGTGCCAAGGACTGTTGGGCTAGATTACTCTTTAATCTTTAAATAAAATACAGTGATGTTTCGTAATAGAGATGACAAATCGACACATTCAGATGGAAGGAAGGAAGGAAGAAAAACGCAGGGAGACAGGGAGGGAGGGAAAGGTAGGGCAATGTGGTGGATGAGTTTCCAAAGACTGATGCCAAAAATTCGTCACATCTTTGAATGTGCATGCCCCTTTTCTAATAAGGTAGACTCTATTTCTCTTCCCCCGTGAATCTGGGCTAGCCTTGAGACTTGCTCTAACCGGGAGAATGTGGCAGAAATGACATTCTCGGGCTTTTGAGCTGAGGCCTTAAGAGACCTGTAGCTGCCGTTTTTGTCCTCTGGGAACCCGGCTGCCGTGCCATCAGGAGGCCAGGCTCCCAGCTGAAAGTAACCTCAGGGAGGCCCCAAAAGAAAATGAAGAAAACACACACAAACCATCCCCAGCAAGAACCCTGGGCAAATCCCTGGCAGTTATTGTTGTAAGGTCACTGGATCTTGGGTTGGGTTGTTATCCGGCAATACCTGAATGGAACAGCCAATAAGCAACCCTGACCGATGTAAAGAAGCGTCTTAGTCCTCCTCTCCAAATACGGACTTTCCCTGTAGACCACAGCCTCAGACCCTTCCCAAACAAGCCTCTCCATTGCATGCCCGGATACTGCGTGGGGAGGGCAGAGCCACGGACAGTCCCACATGGCACAGACTTGCCACGTCACTGCAGTAAGCTGCTTCGGCAAGCCACGTGCAAAGTCCCAGCCTACAGAATGGTCCCATTCTACTCACTGGTCTTTCAGAAAAGCTATTAATAAAAAGGTAAATAACTGAAAAGTTCACAGACCATCGTCAAGGTTAGCAACCGTGCTTATTTGGCTAAATGGCGCTCTCCCCCGTCACTGCCCGCGCTGCCTAGGTGGCAGGATACTGCCGAGCCTTGAATGCCGCAATCGCACCAGCTTTGGAGGCAAAATGTAAACAGTCATGAAAGATTTCAACTTGTACCACTTGCAACCATCAGTTGGGATGTAAGAAATTTGTTTGTCACAGACTAATGCACGAATGCGCATACATTTTTAAGTTTAAACATTATCATCTTTGGGGAACCCTGCATCAACCATTCACATACGCTCATTGATTCCAGGACAGAAACATGGGCATGAGAGCGCATTTCCTTTTTTTTTTTTTTAAAGATTTTATTTATTTATTTGACAGAGAGAGATCACAGGTAGGCAGAGAGGCAGGCAGAGAGAGGAGGAAGCAGGCTCCTCGCTGAGCAGAGAGCCCGATGCGGGGCTCGATCCCAGGTCCCTGAGACCATGACCTGAGCCGAAGGCAGAGGCTTAACCCACTGAGCCACCCAGGCGCCCCGAGAGCCATTTCCCTTTTTCTGTCATTCTAACAACCAGCCTGCCCCCCGCCCCACCCCAGTAGCTTTCTTGGCACGCTGCGTCTCTGTGGGAGCTAAAAGACAGGAAGCCTCGGGACAAATGCACGCAAAGAGCTGCCACTCCACGGCGAGTCTGAGCCCCGCAACAGGCTCCCCAGGTCCCTTTATCCCCTGGATCGATGGTCCACACACCCAAAGGACAAATATTGCAGAGGCAGCTTGTTAAACTGGAGTCCTCGGCCCCAGGGCGGGAGGTGAGTCCTAGCCCCTCTAGAACAGAGTCACGGATGCGGGAATTTTAGCCCGCTGCTCGGTGTTTACTTTGAGCCGTCCTCTTTGAAATATTGACTGAAATTAGACAAACTACCTTTGAACACAGTGGCTTTCACACTTTTTTTTTTTTAAACTAAAACCTACACGAAGAAATACATTTTATACTGTGACCCAATACAGACACAGGTGTGCGCGTTTGTATTTTAAATAACAGTTTCCCAGGGGCCCCTGGGTGGCTCACTTGGTTGGGCAGCTGACTCCTGACTTCAGCAGAGGTCATGATCTCAGGGTCCTGAGATGGAGCCCATGGCTGGCTCTGTGCTCAGCGGGGAGTCTGCTTCGGGATTCGCTCTCTCCCTCTCCCCCTCCCCACCCGCATGCACGCGCTCGCTCTCTCTCTCTCTCTCTAAAGTAAATAACTACATCTTTTTAAAAAAAATGTTAATTAAAAATAAAAGCTTCACAAAACAATGTTTAACCTTAATATACAATACTAGCCACAAAACATGTTAACAAACACAGTATTTTTCTATTCTGCTATTCTACTGCATTTTGAAAATGCTGGCCTTACCTACTAGATGAATTTTATCACCCAATAATGGGTCACCCACAGTTTAGAAAAAAAAACAAAAAACTGATTTCATATATAATAAAACTGGGATTAATGGAACAAAAATAGAACCTACACATGAGCTTACAAATGTTCATGAGTTACAGGCTATGAAAACGCACTACCACAACAAAAATAAATCTAAATTGAAGGAAATAAGTAATAAAGAAAAACCACAGTAATTAACTAATTAAAAAAATAGAAAGGATCAACAGAGCTAAAAATTGCTTTTCAAAGATTTTTTTTTTTAAAGATTTATTTTAGAGAGAGTGTACACGCACACGAGGGGTAGAGCAGAGGGAGGGAGTCACAAGCAGACTCAGTGTTGACCACAGAGCCCAACGTGTGGCTTGATCTCACAACCCGAGATCGATCTGAGCTGAAAGCAAGAGTCAGACGCTTAACCAACTGCACCACCCAGGCACCCTTAGGAGCTGCCTTTTCAAAAAGGCAAGTACAACTGATATTTGATGTAATTCTGGTAGAATTAATCAACATAAGGGGGGAAAGCACAAATAAATATCTAAAGGAAAAGGGAAACATAACTCTAAATGCCTCCCGTATTTAAAAGATAAGATGATGTCAATGAGCTCACACCAGTATATTTGAAAACAAACCTGAATAGTTGTTTAACATCAAAGAAACCGAATCAAAACTTTAAAAACCTTCCTATAAAGAAAATTCCAGGCCCAGAAGTTCAATTGCACATTCAAGAAATAAATCCAATTTTACACAAATTATTTCTAAGACCATGAAAAAAACACTCCCCAGCTTCTGTTAGGAGGCTAGTATAACCTTAATACCAAAATCCTACACAGGTAGTTCTTAGAGTACCTCGGAGGACTCCAGGAGGACCCCATGACCCTTTCAAAGGCTCTGAACTGTTTTCATAACAACACGGACAGGACTTTCTCACTTTCATTTTCGAGGCCATGTGATGCATATTACTGCAAAGACTGACTGCAGAAGTAGATAAGGGAATCCAGCTCTCTTCTGTTAACTTTTTCCTAATGTAATGAAAGGTACCAATTCACAGATTCAAGATGCTCACGTCCAAGCAAAATATTACCAAAAAACAAACAAACAAACAAAACAAAACAAAAAAAACTACCTAGATATGTAAAAGTAAAACAATCAAAAAGAAAGCTAAAGAAAAATGTTAAAAGCAGCCACAGGGGAGAAAAATCTATCCAAGGTCAATTAAAAAATTACATGTAATAGGCAAAACTATAAAATAGAAGAGAGATCTCCATGACATCTGGGCAGACAATCATTTCTAAAACAAAATACTGGAAATGGAAACCACAAAAGGGTAAAATGATAAATTCTGTGTTAAGAACAGTTAAGAACTTCTGTTCATCAAAATACACCATACGGAAGTAAAAAGACAATCGATAAGCTAGGCAGACCTGCAATCCGTGTAATCGGCAAGGACTAACAACACAAATAAAGACTGCCTCCAAAACAACAAAAACAAACAAAGAAGAGAAAACCAGACAGAAGACTTAAATAGGAATTTCACAGTCAAGGACATAAAATCGGCAGAGCAACATCTGAAAACAACATTTAGGCTCATTAATGCTCAGTAAACGTGTAACCACAATGAGACCCTGTCTAGCCGCCTGCACAAGAAAACAGACAAGTCTGACACCACCCGGTGAGGGCAGGACAGGGAGCCACCGGCCTCCGCTGGTAGGAGTCCCCAGTGGTCAGCAGAAGGGCTGGCAAAAGTAGGGGCTAATGCCCCTATGTTACAGTCCCAGGCATCACACTGCGCTTCCTACTTGTCATAGTTTGGTCCCCCTGTCCGTCCCCCCTCCCCCCGGCAAAAAAGAACCAGAGGTAAGGATGGAGGTGCAGGGAGTTTCCTTACTTGGGAGGTGATCTCAGACAGCCAGAGTAACCAACAAGGAGAGAGAGACACAGAACCAGAGACAGTCAGGAGGGTGACAGGGGCTCTAAGGAGTCCTAGAAACTCTTGAAGGACCACAAGAACTGCACCTTGTCCCTCAGAAGGATGAGAGGCTAAGGCGCCGATCTCCCAGCTCCCGCACACTACTGCTCGAGGTGGTCTGGTACTGCCGTCAGCTCATACTCTGTGTCAACAACCCTCAAAGGTCCGGATCCTATCCTGCCCCCGAT
Organism: Lontra canadensis; assembly: GCF_010015895.1. Classification (NCBI taxonomy): domain Eukaryota; kingdom Metazoa; phylum Chordata; class Mammalia; order Carnivora; family Mustelidae; genus Lontra; species Lontra canadensis. The sequence continues at coordinate 4,222,313 of NW_022631109.1, read as the reverse complement.
GTGCCGAGTCTGACAAAGAGCGGCTGCTGCGAGGAAGCACTGGGTGAGCGCCTGCTCATACTTGAAGGGACGTTGCCAAGTCCTCTTCAAAGAGACGCAGCCTCCCTCTCGATCCATGGGATATGGGTCTGAGCTCTGCTCTCAAAACTACGATGAACCGTGATTCTTCCATTGCAACAGCTGACATCAGCCTTCCACTTGCCCACTCTTGGTTGGTTTGTTTTTTTCTTCTGGTTACACAAGTCAAGCAATACCTTCATTAGCCGCCCCTCTACACTGTCCTTAAGGATACCGTACCCTGTTAACATCCCCGTGGATCAACACGCGGCTGCAAGTCGGGCTTCACCGGCTGTTGTGGAGATCTCATCCCCCACGCCGCAGACAGTCAGCGCCACCCCAGCCTCCGCTATTTCAGAACTCTCTCACACTCAAGGATATGTAGGAACCCAGTTCCACAATCAGATCTGAAGTCCGTTCTGGCCTACGGGGGATGGCCCACACGGAGCTTCTCGAAGATGCTGGCCTCCAGTGGGCATTCCATGTTAATTCCAGAATTAAAGGAGTGAGTCCTCCGGGGAACATGGGCAGGTGTACATCTCTGGCCTCAAATAAGAAATGCATTTCAGGGGCGCCTGGGTGGCTCAGTGGGTTAAGCCGCTGCCTTCGGCTCAGGTCATGATCTCAGGGTCCTGGGATCGAGTCCCGCATCGGGCTCTCTGCTCGGCAGGGAGCCTGCTTCTCTCTCTCTCTCTCTCTCTGCCTGCCTCTCTGTCTACTTGTGATCTCTCTCTGTCAAATAAATAAATAAAGTCTTTTAAAAAATAAAAAATAAATAAATAAATAAATAAAAGAAATGCATTTCAAATCTCCACCCCCCTATACCTCTGATCCCTTCCACAACACTCTCCCAAGACAGCTCTGGCATCTCACTTGCTGCAGGCCAGGCACTACTGACATCTCAAGCCAGATCGTCCTTTTCTGTGGGAAGCCAGAAAGAACCCCCAGTTCTGACAATCAAAACTACATCCAGACATTGCCAAATACCCCTGGGGAGGCAAAATCACCCCTACCTGAGAACCGGTGGTAGAGACCATGGCCATGTCCGAGTTCCAAGGAATCTGTCCAGCAGCATACTAGGACTGGCTCAAGCTGCTTTTGCAAGGTCGTTACGTCCCGAACCCTGAGTGAGTGGTCCCAAAGCGACACGGCCTCTCCCAAGCAGCTTCACGGGCCACCACTACCCCACTCTTCACCCAGCACCCTCCAGAGTCACTCGCGCACGTGTGCCCCCAGCTCCTGCTGGTTCCCAGGAGCCAGGTCCTGCGACTCTTCCTGTACAAAAGCTCTTTGTCCAGGAGCAAGGACTGTATGTCCCTATTTGGCAATGGGGAGGAGAGCACAGATCTTTTTTTTTTTTTTTTTTAAGAGCGCAGATCTTAAGAGGGTAAGTCCCATCCTGCAGGGCGACAGCCTAGGGCAAGGTCTCTGCACTGCGTCCAGGAAAGGAGAAGCAGATACTTCCGCTGGCCCCAGGGAGCTAATGAAACCTGGGGGTTCAGAGTTCTCCGTGCTTCCAGCAAACACCTCCAGCTCAGGTCTCACCCCCGACTTTAGCAGAGGCCACCTGCCAAGGCTGTGCATTCAGCCTCCTCAGTAGTTCTGCCATAATTATGACATTCTGGGCCTGATTTTCAGCAGCCCGGCCTCTGGCTGTAGGAGATGCTGGCACAGAGCCTCCTGTTACTCACAGTGTGTCCTGGGCTGACAGCTGGCTGATCTGAGCAGGACCTTACCTCAAGGCCGGAAAAGAGCTGACAGGGGCAGCCAGCTCCATCTGCCTTACCACTACCACTGTCCACATCCTGCCCGCGTGCTAGCGCTCTAGCTTTCCCCTCCACCCGAATCACATCCCACCCACTGCTGGCGAGAGTCGTTCAGCCGGGATGCTGGAGAGTACCAGGGCTCATCGACAGCCGCAGACGGGTCCTTGCTGCCATCTGAGGCTAAGGGAGTCCAGGCTTACAAAGCTATTCTCAGGGTCAGCTTTCTAGAGCCACTTCTAGTACCAACTGTCTTAGTTTATGTGCTAGCAAACCAAGGAAAAAGCCACTGGAAAGCAGGGAGCTTGCAGAAGGTGAGTCCAGAGAGCCAGAGCGAGCGAGGGATGAAGAAGAGGAGTCAGGGAAGAATGGAAAGCCATGAGGGTTACCATACCAAGCTGGGGAAGGCGGCTCAGTCCTCTACAGAACTACGGAGAACACAGCCCAGAACTGTCCCTTTGAAGGCTAGGGAACGACGGCATCCGTGCACTGAAGGCCATCCCCTACTGGTTGAGGGCCATCCCAGAGGCAAACTCCCATTTCTGAGATAGGCCTACGTAGCCTATGCAAGCTCCCGCGAGTCTTTGCCAAAGAGCTGAGAGATATGGTGAGAACGTGAGGTGAAGTAAAACTATTTAAAAATTAGGGGAGAGACACCTGGGTGGCTCAGTTGCTGGAGCGTCCAACTCTCGGTTTCAGCTCAGGTCATGAGCTCAGGGCTGTAGGGCTCTGCACTCAGCAGGAAGTCTGCTTGGGATTCTCTCTCCCTCTCCCTCTGCCCTTTCCCACTGCTTGCACTCTCTCTTCCTCTCTCTCTCATAATCTTTTAAAGAAAATCTTAAAAAAAAAAGTAAGTCTTAAAAAAAAAAAAAAAGGGGGAAAAGCCTTACATGAAAAAGGAAAGCAAAGGATGAGAGATGGGAGGGGGGAGCCCCTTACTGAGTGGTGCTTTAGAGACAAAGAACCTTCTTGGTGAGCATCCTCGAAACTTTCACATATCTCAGCCCAACATCTGCTGCGTTACATTATTAAGTATTTGCAAATCTGTCTCTTCCACTGGTTGTCATGTTTTTGGAGTCAATTTCCACACACTGAAGCACAAAAAGATGTATATCTCTAAAACCATTATCCAAGAAAACAGGTCATAATCTTCCCATCCAAAGAGGACACTTGCCGATCCGAAGGGGCCCATGCACCCCAATGTTTAGAGCAGTGATGTCCACAATAGCCAAACTATAGGAAGAGCCCAGATGTCCATCAACAGATAAATGGATAAAGAAGATGTGATATATAGATACACACACACACACACACACACACACACACACAAAATGGAGTATTATGCAGCCATCAAAAAAGAATGAAATCTTGCCATTTGCAACGACATGGAAGGAACTAGAGGCTATTACGCAAAATGAAATAAAATCAGAGGAAAACAATTTATTGTATGATCTCACTGATCTGAGGAATTTGAGAAACAAGACAGAGGATCATAGGGGAAGGGAGGGAAAAATGAAACAAGATAAAACCAGAGAGGAAGACAAACCATAGAAGACTCTTGATCTCAGGAAATAAACTTGAGGATTGCTGGAGTAGAGGCGGGGGTGGGAAGGATGGGGTGGCTGGGTGATGGACACTGAGGAGGGTGTGTGCTATGGTGAGCGCTGTGAATTGTGTAACACTGATGAGTCACAGACCTGTACCCCTGAAACAAATAATACATTATATATTAAAAAACAAAACAAACAAACAAACAAAAAAACCAAAGCGGACACTCGTGCTACCACCACCACATTCAAAGGCCCTGACAGTGAGCTTCTTGGAAGAGAACTGAAAGGATTCTTCTACTAATTAATGTCCCGCATAACACCATAACCTATATGAAACAAGGATTTCACAGCAAAGCCCTACAAACTTAACCTTGAAACACAGCAAACCTGTCCCTGCAAAACACTGGAATCATCTGGCTAGCTGTCAAACACTGAGTCACTGGAAAAATCTTTTAACTCCTCTCTACGGTCAGAATGAGACACATTTTCTGTTCCTCGAGTTATTTATTCCAAAAATGTGCCTGAAAAACCTCTCCTCGGTGCTCCCGGCTATATCTGATCCATTTAGTCCCATGCTTTGAGTTACAATCTCATCTTAACCTTTTTAGAAAAGCCCTCACAACTGAATTCCTAGGACCACTCCAATACTGGAACTTAACCCCACCATGTCTGAAAACAAGGGAACCAAATATTAGCAAAAGCAGGAAGCTCCATGATTCAGCGCCTCACCTGATAGGGTTCTTTATAATTAAAGTTATATGCGGGCTAACCATCCCTAAAAATGGTTTCCAATGGGAAAAGAAAAAGTGTTTCTTTGATTGTGGGAATTACACTATAACTAATAAGTAAGCTGTACTGAGGACTTACTACAGGCATCTGTTTTAAGCACTTTGTGTTAACTTATTCAATCTTTAAACAGTGCCACAGGACAAGCTATTATTATCCTCATTCTCCAGGCAGGGTAAGAGCAAGGGGAAGGCTAAGTAACTTGAACAATGTTACAAAACTAGAAAATGTCAAGGCTAGGATTTGGAGGATGGCATCTGACTCTGGAGCCGGTCCTACTAACCTCCAAGCCTCCCCCCAATTACCTACAAAAGCATAAACTAGATTTAACTTTTTCACTCCTCAATTAGCAAAGGCAGCATAATTGAGGGACCCAAATCTATCCATTCATACCAGACCATGCAAACAAGACACTTAAGTCAGCAGAAGTGAGGAATGCTGGAAACTGAGTCATATATTACCACGAAGAGCCTTTGAGCCCTGAAATTTACAAACCAAGCCCAGTGCAAATCCTTAGAGCGCTCAACTGCCTTCGAAGAATTAAAACGGACATATTTCTATTTCAAGGCATCTTCAGACCAGTAGTAAGTCAAGGACCCTTCTCTAGAGTAGCAGTTCCCAGTAAGTCACACCCAGCAATCATCTAAGTCTCAAAACTGGTCTGGTCTGGTAAATGCCTCTAAGCTTTGAATCGATGCCCAAAGCCAGGGCACCTTCCCCTGGCCACCTTCCCCACCCAGTCTTTTCTCCGCGCTGGGAGCCTGGGGCCCCAAGCCCTGCCCTGGCATCCTGCGCCGCACGGGCTGCCACAGGCCACGGGCAGCGGGACGGCAGAGGTCCCGGCGCAGGGTGGGCCCTGCGGGAAAGGCAGCTGCGGGGTCCCGGGAGACGAAAGGAGCGGGCGGGGGTGGGCGTGGGCAAGGGAGACAGGTGGGCAGCAAAGCGCGGGGCGGGCCAGGGGACCAGGCGGTGCGGACATCCAAGCGTTCCCACAGCGGAAGACGTCGCGAGCGGCCCCGGCGGGGATGGGGTCGCCCCTCGCCGTCCTCAGGCCTCCGCGCGGCCCGCCCTTCCCGGCGGCCGGGCCCGACTCCGCCGCGGTCCCGGAGGCCCTTCCTCGCCGCTCTTACCTCGGCCACGGTTGCCTCCCGCTTGGCCCCACGCTCGGTCACCGGGGCATGCCGCAGGGCGCGGGCCACGGCCGCCCGGGAAGGATCGCGCCGACTCGCCGGCCGCCACCCCAGGCGCCCGGTCTACGCGAGATAGCCGGGAGAGCCGGGCCAGCGACCGGGCTCGGCGGCGACTGACACCGAGCGCACTGCGCATGCGGGAGCGCCGGGCCCGCGCCACCTGCTGGACAGGAGGAGTCAGGGCACCGCGTAGGGTTTCTCCCAGGCGGGCGCGCGAAGCTCACGCTCCGCCCTGAAACTCCTTCAGAATTAAAGAACCTTTAGGTCCAAACAGGGAGGCAACATGCTTCACTTACGAAGCTCACACAAATGCAGACGTTTTACTACAGTGAGCAGTGGTGAGCGTGCGGCGTTCCTGGAGGGCAGTTTGACTATAGCCATCAAATGTGAAATGCCCTCAACCTTCCCCCACCAAGACGTTTAAACTCCACCAAGGAGTGTAGCCTACGGATATTCTCAACAGCGTTTACCAAAAACACTCATTACAGCGTTGTTCCAAATAATAACTAAAAACTGGAAACAAGCAAAATAAAATGTGGAAAATGTATAATAATCAAAATAAATTATGACTAAAGTGGAATCACGTGAGAAGCATATCTATGTCGGTATGGAAATATCTCGAAGGTGTGCGAATATGGAAGCATGCTCTAAAACTGAGTCAGTATGGTCCCTTTTCCATAAACTCATGTATAAGCAGAAACCGCAGAGAGAAAAAATACATGCAGAAGTTTACCTTCAAGCGTATGAATAATGTTCTTTTCTGGAGGGAATCCAAGAAGCAATGAACAGTTTTGAAGGAATAACGGTGGAGATAGAAATGGGGGAAAGAGATTTTTGTATTTTGTTTCTTTCTGTACTATTTATGACCTAGCCTTATACATGCATAGTAAAGCCCCTGTCATAAGCCATAAGTGGAGCTAAAATTTTCAATCAAAATGCAAAATGCAAAATGCAGAATGCTGGAATTGGGAGGTTGGCGAGATGACCGAATAGAGCCTGCGCGGTTTACAGGTAACTCTGCAGAAGCCGAATCCGTTCCGAGCCCAGCTATCCCATAGCGCCATCTGGTGGAAGTTGTCGCTTACAGCTTAAATGATGGGAGTGATTCTCCGTCTGGGAACTGGGGCTTCCAGCACCAAGTGATTCAAGGAATATTCTTGTGAGTTAATGACTGCTTGCTACTGACCAAAGATATTGGGATGAGAGTATTCTTGAGATGGGAAACCCACATTTTGCTTCTCCACGTCCAAGAGAGCATTGCCCTGCCCTCCAAATCCACATGTCCCTAAAACAATAGGAAATTTACCACACAGACAACCCATTTGATAACTGGACAGATGTAAAGTATTTCGTTTTCTAGTCTCTCTCTTATTTATATTTTTTATATATTTATATATATATCTATATTCTCATTTGTATATAAATATATTATATATTATTCATTTTTATATATTATATAAATATTATTTATTTATTTATATTTATATACTATTTTTATTTATTTACACATATAAATATATATATTATTTGTATATTATTTATATACATAATTTACATATAAATTTATTACTTATATTATTTATATATTATTAATATATATTATTTTATATATAAATATATATTTATTATATAATTTCTTTATATTTATATATTATTTTATATTTATATTTTATATTTATATATTATTTTATATTTATATTATTAAATAATATGTAATATATATTTTATATATAAATATATAAATATATTATTTTATACATATAAATCTTACATATAAAAATTTTATATTATTTATTATGTATATAGAAATATATATTATTTTTATATACAATTATATATTTATATATAAATATATTATATTATTTATTTATATAAATATTATCTATTTATATTATGATTATATTATATATATTTATAATATATGACATATTATATTAAATATATTATAATATATATAATATATATTAATATAAATATAATATAAATATAATTTTATTTAAGTTTATTTATAAATATATTACATTTATATTAAATTGTTGATTAGATTTATTATTTATTATTTTATTATTTATGATATATTATAATATATTATCAATATATTTTATTATATATTATTAATTATAATATATTATTGAATAATATATTATTAATTAAATATAATTTATATTAAGTTTTTATATTTATAGTATTATGTCCATATATTTAAATATGATATAAATATATTATATAAAATATATTTATATTATATAATATATATATTATATAAACATATAATGATTATATTTATATTATATTTTATATTATATAATTATATAATTTTATATTATATAATATATTATAATATATTAATATATTTATATTTATATATTTATAGATATTATA
>NW_022631109.1:4208989-4209585 GCF_010015895.1 Lontra canadensis | reverse complement strand
TATATAATATATTAAATATATTAAAATATATATAAAATATATTAAAATAAAATATATTTATATATAAAATATATTAAAATAAAATATATTTAAATATATTATTATATAAATAAATATAAATATATTATATATTATATAAATGTAATAATGATTATATATAAAAATATATATTATATGTATTATATTTATTATATGTTATATAAATATATGATTATATATATAAATATATATTTTTATATATAATATGATTATATATAAAAATATATATTTATATATATTTTATGATTATATATAAAAATATATATTTATATATGAAAATATATATTTATATATATTTTATGATTATATATAAAAATATATATTTAAATATATTTATATATAAATATAATGATTATATAAAAATATATGTTATATATATTTATTATATATCATATAAATATATAATGATTGTATATAAAAATATATGTATTTTATATTTTATGTATTTTATATATTACATATATTTTTATATATGTATTTTATATATATATTTATATAATTTTTAATTATATATAAATAATTTTATATAATACATATATATTACATATATTTTATAT